>NW_016814761.1:4806130-4848308 GCF_001698545.2 Rhinopithecus bieti | reverse complement strand
CCTTTCTCCTTTCCCTGTGAGTTCTAGAAACAGTATCAAGTTACTTTTTAGACTGAGGATGTTAGCATCTGTGTGTTGTCAATCTGATGTCCACTGTCTTTTCTGAGGCTTTCTTTTCTCCTCACTGGACAACTGTGTCTCCCTTCTCCAAGCAGTCTTTCTGGACTTCAGCCTATCTTGTTTTCAAGACTACCTGCTTGTTAGTCTGCTTGGGATGCCATAACAAAATACTGTGAACTGGGTGGCTTAAAGAGCAAAAATGTATTTTCTTACAGTTCTGGAGGCTGGAAGTCCAAGTTCAAGGTACCAGCCTGGTCGAGTTCTGGTGAGGGCCCTCTTCCTGGGTTGCAGATGGCCGCCTTCTCACTGTATGCTTTCCCGGGAGCATGCAGTGGAGAGCTCTCTCTTCCTCCTTTGGTAAGGACACTAATCCCATCACGAGGGCTCCATTCTGATGACCTAATCCAACCCCAATCACCTTCCAAAGGCCCCGCCTTCAAACACCATTGCGCTGAGCTTCACCATATGAATTTTGGGGAGGGGGCAAAATTCAGTCCATAGCATTACTCTCCTTTCATAAGCCTGATAACGTTGAGAATCTTACAGGAATTACAATGAAAGGTTTTTTCCTAACATTTTCTCCTGTTTCTTGCAGCAAGCCTGTTTCATCAAGCTATATTCTCTCCTGTTCTCAGATCAGTTCCTGTCTTGTGAACTTCTGGGTTTTGTTGTATAACTGGCTATTTTTTTCTCTGTTTGCTCATCCTGACAGATGGGGAGGAAGGGAGTAGGGATGCTGTCTATAGTTGTCCAGTTTTCAGAAAAGAGCTGCATTCATGGTAAACTTTCAGAGCTTTCCAGACCAAATTTGAGGGGAAGGGGTTGGCGTTTTGATGTATTTTGCCTTTACTTGGTCAGACTGAAGGTCTGGTTGCATCTGGGAGTGATGAAAGCAACATCCGCCTGAGGCAGGGCATCACATTCTTATACCAAGTAGAACCCTCTGTGCTGATGGGACTGGCTGGGTCCATCACCCTTGTCATGAGTCTGCAGCTCAGTGCACCCAGGTATACCCTGTGTCCTCCTGGACTTGGAGCTTGATGCCACCACATTCCAGTGGAGTCAGCTGGGGGTGCTTTTGGCAGCAAGTAACAGAACATATGATGAAATTGGACTAAGTAACAGAAGATTATTATTCTCCCTTCAGAAGACACCTGAAACTGGGTGCTTCCAGGATGGGCCCAGGGATCAGCAGCTTGATTAAGGATGCAAAACCTTCCATTCCTTCCCTGCTGTCCCCTCGGGGACAGCGATGCCCTTGGTCATGACCATGAGAAGGCTGCCAGGACCCACACATCCCTCCTCCTGACAAAGTGTGTGAGCAGGACTGCAGGCATGGATTGCTCACAAAGACTCCTACCTTTAGTCAGGGAAAATATTTTTTCACAGAAGCTCCCTGTCTTAGGTCAGTTCCTCCAGGAGAATCCAGAGATGAGGGCTCCTTGCAGGATTATTAAGAAGGTATTCCTATGATGGAGGGGAAGAAGGGAATCAAGCACAGGATTCCAGGCAGAGTCAGCTCAGCCTGATCCTGTGGGACCTCTGCAGCGTGAATTATGCTTTGGAACCTGTGCCACTTCTTGGGGCCCAAACTCCTGCACTATTTAGTCATTGACCAAGGGCCATCCCAGGGATTATAAACTCCCAGACACTTCTAGCTCAAGGGAAGGTAATTGCAGGTAAAGGTCAAAAGCATTCAAAAAGAGTTGTCAAATGTAGCAAGTTTATAATATAGTATTCTCAGTTAAATTTGAATTTAAAATCATTAACAAGTCATTTTTAGCATAAATATGTCCCATACAATATTTGTGACATACTTATACTAAAAAAGTATTCACTGTTTCTCTGAAATTCAAATTAAACTGTGCATCCTGTATTTTATCTGGCCACACTAACTCGGAAACCAATAGAGACATATAAATGTAGGAGGGACCTGGTGGAGTCTGCCATACCCCCCTCACATCCCTTTGCATGGTACTGCGTCATGGGGCTTCTCCCAGCTGTAAAGAGTGACTGCTTCAGTCTCAGTCTGGGAAAGTGGGTTCTTCCAGCAGGGAAGAGGTGGGAGGGAGGGGCCAGCTGGTGGGGAGAAAGTCCACGGGGTCAGCCAATGAGCCAGCCTTTCCCTGTTCTCTGGGAAGAAACACCACTGGAGACAGGAATTCCCCAGTGCTGATGTGGGTCAACAGAAACTTCCTCCATCCCTCGTCCACATTTCTGAAGATGTCCTTCTTGGACTCACTTCCTGCCTACCATCCCCCAATAACTGAGCTGGAATCAGGGTAGATGCTCCCTCCCAGCCCGGCTATATGACACCCACTGAGGTCCCTGTTCAGTGAGGACAATGGTGCCCCATACCTTCCACCACAGGTGACTGCCCCAAATTCTGCTGTCCTCATACCCTTCATGCTCTCTGGTCTGAGCTGGGCTCCGCGGGGTTCCTTGCCCAAGTGTGGATGGGCACATGGCCCAGTTGTTAAGTTCTATAGATGGGCACCAAAGGCAAAATCAAGTAGAGTCACCACGATCCTTGAAGACACTGAACCTGCCTGCTACTTACAGTGTCTTCTGCTGAGCACCAAATGCAGCATGGGTTTGTATTGACAGACTCATGGTTGGAAAGTATGTATCTTGAGACTCTAGACTCCCTTTCCAGCTGGGATGCTCACATTAGTGGCCCCAGGAGCCAAGCTGGCTGATGGCTGATTGATATCTTTGCTATATTGCTATATTGTTACATTACTGGGGTTATGGGGGGGATATTGGGACCTAAATGCATGTGTTCGGGTCACTATCTTGAGCTGAAAAGAGGCATCAAAGGATTTCAAAACTGGAATTCCCAATTTTACCTGCAATGAAACAGAATTAGAGAGCTTGCCCTGGCTCTTTAATTAGAGGGTGGCCTGGCTAATGAGGACTATTAAGGTTTCCTAAGTTGTATGATGACAGGAGAGGAGTGAGATTTAAGAAAATATCAAATAAAATTGGACCCAGCGCTGATCCTACTGCAGTCAGATAAGCCCCTGTCACTGCTCCCGTCCGTTTCTTTTTGCTGAACTGGTTTTACATCCTTGATACACAATGTTCTTCCTCATTGCCATTTTGGTTCTTTCTTTACCAAATGTCTTAGTTCAGTTTCTATAACAAACACGCCCTAGACTGGGTGGCTTAAATGACAAATATTAATTACTCACAGGTCTGGGGGCTGAGAAGTCCACGATCAAGATGCCATCAGATCTAGTGTCTGGTGAGGACTGGAGGGTTCCTAATTGGCAGATACACTTTCTCGCTGTCCTTACGTGGCAGAGAGAGAGAAAGCAAATTCTCGCGTCTCTTTTTGTAATCCTGTTCATGAAGACTGCATGCTCATGACCTAAATACCAATCAAAGGCCCAACCTCTAAGTATCCTTATGTTAAGGGTTAGGGCTTCAACATAGGAAAGTGTGTGTTGGGGGCACAGACATGTAGACTATGGCACCAACTGCCAGGAGACACCAGCGGTGGGTCAGGAGCTGTCTGGGTTCTACAAAAAGCAGAGCCTGAAGTGACCCCGGGGAGCAGGGAATCCCCATTGAGACAAGGAAGGAGGAGACAGCAATGCAAGGCTGTGTTACCAAGGCACTGAGGGCTCAGTTCCCTGGGACCCCAGAGAAGCAAACGGAAGTTACCCACCTGAACGCAGAGGCTGTGTGCTCCTGGGCCTCTGATTCAAGTATCTTTCTTCTTCCAGGATAGGAGGAGTGTGGGGGAAAGGATGCCTCTTTATTGTGACTCTACTTGGATTTTACAATATACATATTCAGTAGCCAAAGGTGGGATGTTTTTACAGCATCAATCTGTTGGCTGGCTTCCCCCGTTGATTGACTGGCTAATGTTTCTGGACCACACCTGGGTGTGGCAGACAAGGCTCTCCTGGCTTCTGAGAAGGCTCCGAAGCAGAGAGGATGCCCATGCACTCAGGGTGGGGCACGTGGAGTCTGAACTGGTGACAGCCAGCCACTGCTGCTGACGTCAGAGGTGCATGGAGAGGGCAAAGCACGTGGACACCAGAGCCAGACCTTGGTGCGAGGGTTGCTCATCCTCACCAGGGCTCACCAATATACAGAGGCCCAGAGAGGTCAAATGATCTCCTTATATGTCCCCATCCACCCAGCCTCTGCCCCATGAGCTCAGGCCTATGGAGGTGGCATGCCTCCTTTTCTAATTCCCATATGACTTCTGTCTTTCCTCCCAAACCGTGGGCTCTCAATTGGCAGAATTGTCTGTCTTTTGCTGCTCAATCCCAGTGCTGAGCATGGGCCTGCACCTAGTAGGTCCTCAGCCAGTGTTTTTCAATGAATGCAGCAATGTTGAAATGAAAACTGCTGTTTAAACCCCTGGGCCTCTGATTCAAGTATCTTTCTTCTTCCAGTGTAACAAAAGTGTGGGGGAAAGGATGCCCCTTTGTTGTGATTCGACTTGGATTTTACAATATAAATATTCAGTAGCCAAAGGTGGGATGTTTTTACAGCGACGATTAGCACTCTGGCAGGCTGGGCAAATATAACTTGTCAGACGGGGCTGGAGGTCTTGGAGTGTTGACTTAACACCTATAAATGGCGCAGAAACAGCCCATTTCTGCCTGGCCCATTCTGCTCTTTTCCTGGCCTCTTCTCTCCTCCACAGCAGATGGTGCCCTCAGGCAAGCCCCGGAGGATGCCCTGTCTTTGGGCCTTGGCCACCTCGATGCCTATAGTGCCATTTTCTGAGTTGGAGAAGAGGGGCTCAGGGATTGGCACTGGAGGATGGAGATTCAGGATAGAGGTCTCAGCTGGGGAGTGGCAGGACCAGCGTGAGAGCCAACTCCCTTGTGGGTACTTCCGGTCAAGACACTCCACATCCTGAAGGCCCTCCCAGTCATCTTCCTCCAAGAACTGTGTTGGGAAGCTGGGATCAGGAGCAGGGGAAGCTTCGGAGAAGGGAGACCAATTGGGTCGTCTCCTCATCTCCATCTGTGCATGTGGACATCTGGGGAGTGTGGTAATTAGCAGAATTACTCTCAACACGCACAGGCACACTCATGTGCACACCCACACACATACATACACACATGTGCACACATGCATAGCCACACACATGCACACATGAACACACATGTGCCCACATGCAAATGCACACACACATACACACATGTGCCCACAGGGCATACGCACACAAACACATCCACACATACACAGTTGGTTCAGACCTGGCAGCAGCTGATACACTTGCTGTCTAGACATGGCTAAGAGCTGGTGTGCCACTGTGGGGGAGTGGGCAGCTTTGAGCTGCAGCTGGGGCTGCACTCACACATGAACACACGCTCACATGTGCACATACGTACACACACATGCACACTTGCACATTGGGATGGTTTAGTAAAGTTTAATTAACATGCAGAATGTGCTCGATCACACCTGAGGGGAAATCCCAGCGCATGGAAGGGCGGGACAGTGACCTCCCATGCTTTGGATCCCTGTCATCAAATCACCATGTATCTTGGAATTAAGGAATACACAGCCCCTGGTGATCTGTCCTGTCTCCTGCAGGTGCTTCCACGAGGGTGTTCTGGAGGCTGTGCCATGCTCCGTCACTCAAATGTCCAACCCCCTTTGCAGGTAACTGGCTCCTCTGTGGGGCTGCTCGGGGCTCGGGATTCAGGGATTCCAGAGAGGCCATCTCAGACAGGCAGAAAGGAGGGGCTAGAGCTTGGCTGCCAGAGCCGGCGGCTGCCGCCTTAAAATATTCCAGTCACATCACTGGCGGCGAAGCCGTAACCCGGGTGCATTGTAACAGAGGGAGAATTTCATCTTGTTTTTGAAATGCTGTTATTACACACTCAGGAAACCCACAAAGGCACCTTGGCAGGACAGGATCAAATAAATACCTGAACTTGGAGTGCAGCAACATTTACTTAGCAAATGACATTTTAATGCCGCAAGTCGAATTTACATACTAATTAAAATTTCCCTTTAAAACATTGAGACTTTTGCCCTCCCCGCCTACACACAGTGACAAAGATTAAAAGATTTTTTATGACGTCCTGTCAGACAGAGCTCCTGGAAAATGTGGGGACACATTTTCATCATCCCCCAACTGCCTTCTTGGGCAGAATTTAGTGGCCAGGCCTTGGTGCTGCTGCCACCACCTGCCCCGGGCTGGGCTGGAGTCCCTTAGGAAGTGTTGCCTTCCAGCCCTGCTCACTGCGAGTTGGGGACCCCAGCAGGAAAGGAGGTTGAGGGCTGCCTCGTAACTTGGTGAGGAGGCTTCATCATCCTTTTGGTGCCTTCAGGGAACGTTCTTCCTGGTCTTTGGTGGTCCTGGCATAACTTTAAAAATGTGCCAAGTTTACCCAGGCAGGAAGCAACTCTGAAGGTTCATTTTGGTCCTGGAGCCAAGAGTCCCAGGCCAGCTGGGAACATATCCCTCTCTGCCTGGTGAACAGGAGGAAGAGTTGCCTTTTCCATTTGTGTTCTTCCTTTCTTTCCCCTTCCTCCCCAAGGCTTAGGTAAGTTGTGAGGGCTGGATGTTTGAGTAGCAGCCCATTCTAGGCATGGACAAGCAAGTGCGTGCCCAGATGGCTCCCTGTGGCCATGCTGACCTTCCCTCCCCTTCTGTTCTTGTACCAGAGATGCTTCCTTTTCTCGCCTGTTCCTGGGCTGGCGGGGGATTGGGGGGATTCTGTCTCAAAGGTCCCCAGACTCCCTGCTCAGCCATTTAATGAATAATTATTAAACACCTGCAGTGGTAAGCACCGAACTGGGCACAACGGGAGCAAGACTGCCGAGCCCCCTGCTCACTCGGAGTGTACATTTTAGCCAGAGAGACAACTTCTGCTAACAAGGTGATATTAGAGAGTGGGAGGTGCCCTGCTGACTCTAGAAAGCTGTGTATGAGCATGAGCCCTGTCTCAGCTTCCTCTCTCTCCATAGGTATGATTTCAGTTACCTAATCAACAACCCTGGGAGGGCAACATTGTCATCATTACCTTCTTTTCATAGATGAGAAAACTAAGTCTCAGACGATTTACATAACTTGCTTTGGACTCAGAAAATTGGGCCCCAGATGACTCTACCTCAGAGGTGCTGTGCCATAAATAAAATGAGTGAGTGGCTGGAGCATGAGTTTAATTTATTTCTATTTATTTTTTAGGTAAACATTAATAGAAGTGTAAGTGATGTTCAGATAAGTGCACAAAGCATTAGCATACAGCTCTAGGAATCTCCACAAAGTGATTGCACTGTGTCCTCACCCTCCACGCAGAAGAAGAAGAATTTCAGTCCCAAGCAGCTCCCCATCCCAGTCTCTGACCCATAGGTCCCGACAGGTGAGTTGTGTCTCTTCTCCAGCTGTCTATGACTGAACTCATACCTGTTGTATGCGCTCTTCTGTGTCTGGCTTCTTTTGCACAACTTTAAGTCCATGTTGTTGGGTGTGGGTGAAGCAATGTAGAGCTAGTTTATTCCTTTTTGTACTGAGCACTATTCCACTGCATGAAATACACCATATGTGTCCTTTTACAGTTGGTGAACATTTAGGCTGTTTCCAGTTTGGGGCTAATATGCACAGCTGCTATGTAGGTCCTCATACAAGTCTTTTGTGGACACATATCTGTATATCTGTTGAGTCTCTGCCCAGGGATGGAATTGATGGATCCTCAACCATAAACATGTTCAGCTTTATTAGCTACTGCCAGAGTTTCCCCAAGTCAAACCATTTTACCCTCACACCAGCAGGTAGTTGTTCCACATTTTAGCCTACCCTTGGTATTACCTGAGGTTTTTTTGTTTTTGTTTTTGTTTTTTTAGACCGAGTCTCACTCTGTCACCCAGGCTGGAGTGCAGTGGCATGATCTTGGCTCACTGCAACCTCCGTCTCCCAGATTCAAGCAATTCTCTGCCTCAGCCTTCCGAGTAGCTGGGATTACAGGCACCTGCTACCAAGCCCAGCCATTTTTTTTTTTGTATTTTTAGCAGAGACAGGGTTTCACCATCTTGGCCAGGCTGGTCTTGAACTCCTGACCTCGTGATCCACCCACCTCAGGCTCCCAAAGTGCTGGGATTACAGCACCTGGCTTACCTGAGTTTTAAATTTTAGAGATTCTGTTGGGCATGCATGGCATCTTACTGTGGCTTTCCTTTGCATTGCTCTAATGACTGCAGAGGTGACTGTCCTTTGATGTGTTTATGGACATCAGAACGTCCTTTATGTGGAGTGCCCTTTTAAGTCGTTTGCCCATCTTTCTTGTGGTTTATCTATCTTTCTCTTAATCATTTGCAGGAGCTCTTTATATATTCTGCATGGACAAATCCTTTGTTGGATGTCTGTATAATATGGTTTGGCTTTGTGTCCCCACCCAAATCTCATCTTGAATTGCAATCCCATAATCCCCACACGTCATGGGAAGGACCCAGTGGGAAGTAATTGAATCATGGCAGTGGTTCCCCCTATGCTGTTCTTGTGATAGTGAGTTCTCACAAGATCTGATGGTTTTATAAGGAGCTTTTCCCCCTTTTGCTTGGCACTTCTCCTTCCTTCCACCATGTGAAGAAGGGCACGTTTGCTTCCCCTTCCACCATGATTGTAACTTTCCTGAGGCCTCCCCAGCCCTGTAGAACTGTGAGTCAATTAAGCTGCTTTTCTTTATAAATTACCCAGTCTCAGGTATTTCTTTATAACAGCATGAGAATGGACTAATACATATATTGCACATATTTTCTGGCTCTGTGGCCTTTTTTACTCTCATAATGGTCTCCTTTGATGGATAAAAGTTCTTAACTGCAATGTGGTTCAATTTAGCAATCTTTCACATTTTGGACAATGTTATTTGTGTCTTGCTTCAGAATTCTTTGCCTACTCCAAAGTAATAAAGATAATTTCCTGTGTCATCATATTGAAGCCTTATTGTTTTATCTTCTACATTTTAATTTATAAGCATTCTTAGAATTGCTTTCTGTGCATGGTGTGAGGTAGGGGTCAGGGAAAGCTCCTCTGAGTCACATAAGCCGTGGCCCACCCGGGGCTTGCAGCAAATCAGTGTGGTTTACAATGAGTGAGAGGACAGGGGAGAGGCTTGTTCTAGGGCCTGGAAACCTGTTCCCCTGTTAGCACCATAAAATAAAAGTAAATAAATTATTCTCTTCCCTCATGAAAGACACATCTACCCTTTTTTTGAGAAAATATCTGGGGTTTTTCTAGGTGAATCTGAAGCAAGCCAGGACAAATGACTCCCTAGTGATTCACTCATGCATCTTGAGTGAATGATTCTCATTATCCATTCATTCAATGAGGTTTCTTAACCACCTACTGTGTGCTGAGAATTGAAGATACAACAATAGGCCAAAAGAGATAAGGTCTCTGCCTTCACAGAGCCAGCCCTTTTGTGAGGGAGACAGCTCTTATGACAAAAGCTCTGACTTGGGATCAAAGAGAAAAGTACATGAGGCTAGAAGAATTTAGAATAGGAAGCAAACCTACTTAGGGGGCTCTGGGGATGTTTACCCAAACAAAAGATAACCGATCAAGACGTAAAGGATGACTAGTTGTTAATTAGGTAAAGAGAGGAGAGAAAAGCTTTCCAAGTGGAGGGACCAGCATGTGCAAGGTCCCGAGATTGGAGAGAGCAGAATGAGCACCAGGGGCTACAAGAAGCCTGGTGCGCCAGAGGCCTTGTGGGTACATGGAGTCCAAGGAAGTTGGCTGAAACCAAGACATGCAGGATAGAATGTTAGGAGGACTGCAGGATTTGAAGAAGAGTAGGCAAGACATGACTTAATTTTAGAGAAGGTTTAGAGAAGACGGCCTGGGCTGCTGGGTGGAGAGCAACTTGAAAACTGTAGGGTCTGGGACATTTGCACACATTCCAGGCTAGTCTCCTGGCACTCATGACTATGCCAGCCCTGAGTGTCTTGTTTGGCCACGGGTTTTCCACTTTACCCTGGGGCCTTCCTAGGCCACCCTGACCATGGGTTCTACTCTTTCACCATCCCAGGTAGGCTCAGCCTGTTCTGTCCCAGTTCTTCCTTTCAGGCCAGTAGTTTATGGTTCACCCAGACCACCCCCTCTACAAAGTCCTTCCTCCACTCTTTATTGTTTTTACCGACCTAGGAGCTGGCTCCCCTCACTGAAAGAAACACCCATTTCTTGGGTGTTGGGAGGGAGATGGTGTTCCTGCTCCTCTAGATGACATCTGTTCAAATCCCTGATGTGCTCCTGTTCTACTCATTCATGAAGTTGCCCAAATATATCCTCCCAGGCACTCAATCCAAGGAAGGTTGTCAGTGGCAGTCCCCCTGGAAGCTGCTGGCAAGTTACTGGATGCCGTGACTATGTGCAGCTGCCCCTTAACCAGCAACGTGGAGCTATCTCCACAGAAAGAGGCACGAGCCAAGGGTACCAAGTGCATTTCCACCTATAAACAAGATCCACTCAGCCCAGCTTCAAAGGAAGGATCACTTCTGTTCATCCAACAAACACATCATAGCAACAGATGACCAGAACAGAGGACCTCAGCTTTGGCAGAGGAGGTAAATAACAGACATTCAAATAATTCCACACCCCCCAGCTGACCTGCCCTCCACCATACTCCCATAGAAAAGGAGGCTGAGGACTTAGGAGTCAGCACTTAGGCTGCAGGTGAGCTCCAGGCTGGGACCATGTAGTAAGAAGACATGAGGAGTTTTTTGGTCTCAGATCCCTCCCCACTCCCACCTTCAAAGCATTCTGGGATGCTCCATTTCTTCTGGACATAGTTTTCTTCCCAATTTTCTTGATTCTTAAAATGTCTTAAAATAGAGGTCTTGCATTAAGGATTAGAATTTTCCAGTGGTCACAGAGTAATGAAAACCAACAGAGAGTCTGTTTTGCAAAAATAAAAGACCACAAGGAAAGACTCTCTGAAACACAAAACCAAAGGAATCTTTCTGCCTCATAAGTCAGAAACCCATGGATATGCTATTTATCTGTTTATTTTTATTACAGAAGCATTCTAGGAGAGCAAGCTCTCTCATGGGAGGATTTGCAAGTGTGATGGGTGGGGGCAGATATGGCATTACTTAATTGTCTCAAAATTTTTTCTTCTCTGTCAAAACTGAGGAGTCCCTGATCTTGTTATCTACTGTTACCTAACAAACCACCCCAAAAATCAGAACTTCATGCAGCTATTTATCACTATGCTGTATCACAACTCCATGTGCCAGGCGGATGACACACAGCAGGGGCAGCACAAGTCTGGGCCCTCAGCTGAGAAAACTTGAACAATTGGGGGATGACTAGGCATCTCTCCTCCTCCTCCCCTGCTTCCTCCTCCCTTTTCTCCTCTTCCTCCCCCCTTCCTCCTCCCTTTTCTCCTCCTCCTCCACCTTATTCTCCTTCCCCCTATCCTCACCCTTCTCCTCCTCCTTCTCTTTCTCCTCCTCCTCCTCTTCCTCACCCTCCTCTTCTTCACTCTCCTCCTCTTCTTCCTCCTCCTCCATTTTTCCTCCTCCTCCCAGTACACCTCCTCCCCATCTTCCTCCTCCTTTCTCTTTCTCTCCCTTTTCCACATCCTCCTTCTGCTTCCTTGTTCTTCCTGCCCCTTCTCCTCATCCTCCTCCTGCTTCTCCTCTCCCTCCTCCTCCTGCTTCTTCTCCTCCTCCCTCCTCTCCTTCTCCTCCTTCTCCTCTTCCTCTCTCTCTCCTCCTGCTTATCCTCTATCTACATGGCCAAATGTGGCTAGCTTGGGCTTCCTCACAGCATGGCAGCCTCAAAGCAGTCAGAATCCATTCATGAAGGCTCAGGGTATCAAGAGGCAAAAAGTGGAAGCTAGCAGTCCCCTTGAAGACAAAGCCTGGAATGGACAGAGCATCTCTTCTACCATACCCATTGATCAGGCACCAGCCATGATTCAAGCAGAGACAACATGAACTTTACCTCTCAATGGGAGGAACCTCAAATAATTTGTAGCCATCTTTAATTCCCACAACTCTGGACCCCATATTACTTGGGAACCTGAAGGACAGAAATGATAAATGACAAGAATCAAACCAAAATAAATAGAACACTCAAGGTGGGTCACAAGAAAACAAAAAGCAGAAAAGGTAATATGCTGCCTCTATATGTCCCAGGGGAAAGATAAAAGCCATGCATTCATTCATGGATTTGTTTGCTTATTCACTCACTCATTCAATGAAGGGAAGACCTACTATGTGCAAGGCACAGTTCCTGCCACTGGAGACACAGCAATAAACAAGCCACATGAGACAGTGCTATCATGTAACTTGCAAAAAACTGTCAGAGGAAGAAGACACTAAACAAATAATTACAACATATTTCACTTTCAAAAGGCAACAACATGGAACCATGAGACCAGGTATTGGGGCGCATGACTCAACAAGGAGGGTCAGAAGAGGTTCCTCTGAAGAAAGGCTGTTTAAACTGGACAAATAAAATAAGTTGAAGTTTTATGAGCAAGGAGAGAAGTGAAAGAGAGAGCGTCCCTGACCAAGGAAACAGTTTGGGATTGTAAGCAGAAAGAGAGATGGCCAGGGTGGCTGGAGCTAGGGCTGGGCAACATGGTGGGGCCTGGTTGTGCAGGGGCTCATCAGGGCCTTGTCTCATGATAGGGACAATGGTAAGCTCTTGGAAGGTGTTCAGTAGAGAAAAGACCTGGCCAGACTTGTGTTTTCTAATCTTATCCTGGAGGGGTTGGAGAGGACATCAGGAGACCACGAGGAGTTGGCTGTAATTGATGAGGTGACAGGAGCTCGCTCCAAGCGGGTGCTATGGACATGGAGAACATTCGGGAAGTGGAATTGGCTGTCCCTGGTGATGACAAAAACATGGTTTATGGGAGGCTCCCAATTAATATTTATGCAATAAGTGAACAAACAAATGAATTGATGCAGCATCAGAGATGAGAAAGAAGGGGGTACTTCAAGGTGGCTCCAGGTGTTGGGGTTTGAGTCCCAAAGTGGATTTTGGAGACTGTAGGTGCAGCAGCTTGTCAGGAAGCAGAGGGGGTGGATGAAAGTCAGTCCCAGACCCCATGAGCTTCTAGTTGCCATGGAACACCCACCCCTCCCTCCCTGCCTCCCAGGATGTGGCTCTCTCTGGGGCCTGCCTCTGCTAAGGGCCAGCCTCCTCTGCTAAGCCAGGCACTTGGCCAGAATGTGGGTCCCACCGGAAGGCGAGCTTTGTCCTGGGAGAACTCATAATTGTGCAGAAGGAAGGAGGCTGCATCTTGCCCCAAGGGCTGGACCAGACATGTTGATGTCTCCTGGAGAGAGCTGAGTCTCCAACCCCCATTGTTTGATGGTGCTCATCTCAATGGGGTGCACACCCAGCCCTGGGCCTTCAGCCTTAATTATACCCCAGACTGTTTGCAGTGTGTAATTACCATCATTAATTGACTGAGGGCGGCCACACTTCTCCCCTCCAGCCGTCCTTCTGACACTGAGATCCGCCACACAACGCATCTGCCTGCACAGGCAGGAAGGAAAGGTGGCAGAGTCTGCCTTTATTTTATTACCAAGAAATATTTATTTCTGTGATTTTTCTGGAAGAAATAGGGTGGAGGTGCAGGCTGAGGTCTGTCCAGCTCATTCTGTGCCTGCTTTGGGATGTGGGCGTCGAGAAATTAAGTATTGAATGAAGACTTTCCATATTGTCCTTTCACTTCCATGGAGACCGCCACAGTGCCCGGGCCGCATGGAGACCGCCACAGTGCCCGGGCCGCATGGAGACCGCCACAGTGCCCGGGCCGCATGGAGACCGCCACAGTGCCCGGGCCGCATGGAGACCGCCACAGTGCCCGGGCCGCATGGAGACCGCCACAGTGCCCGGGCCGCATGGAGACCGCCACAGTGCCCGGGCCGCATGGAGACCGCCACAGTGCCCGGGCCGCATGGAGACCGCCACAGTACCTGGGCCACACATTATTACACTGTGCTGCTTCTCCTAGAAGAAGAAACATAATAACAGACAAAATGAAACACACACAAAAATCAAAACAAGAACAAACTCCAATTCATTCGTGAATTTGTGTTCTAAATATAATAGTTTCTGCATTCCACACAAATCCCTATCTTCCTTCCTTTCCTGTTTCCTTCCTTCCTTCTTCCTTTCTTCCCTCATCCCTTCTTCTTTTTTTCCTGTCTATCTAATCTAGCTGACTATATCTGTATCTATAGTGCTTGGTGAGCCTTGGTTTTACCCTCCATATCTGTGGAATCTATCTATAGCTATATAATGGTTTGTGAATCTTGGTTTTCTCATTTGGAAAAGGGAGAAAAAAGTACCGCCCTCTCCGGTTTCTGTAACGATTAGATGAATGTAAAATGTGACCCTGGCTCCTGGTGCGTGAGTCCTCAGCTTCTGCATTAGCAAAGTCATGCCAGACATGGGTCGTGTCCTCTGTGTCCTGCTTGGGAATGGGCACGTTGTGACTTGGGTTCGAATTCAGTGGATTCAAACTTGGGGGGTATAGAGTGGCCCAGGTACTTTGGGGTCCCGTGGAAAAAAAATGACCCTGGGACAATATGGAAAGTCTTCATTCAATGCTTAATTTCTCATTCCCCGCAACCCACAGCAAGCACAGAATGAGCTGGGCAGACCTCAGCCCGCACCTCCACCCTGTAATCAATGTGGTTGTCCTCACTCCTTAGACTGTACACACCACGAGGTGACAGAGCTTTCACCTTAACAGGAAGCAGGTGGTTTTTGTTCATTTGCTTTGTTTTGTTTTGTTTGTTTCTTTTGTTTTGTTTGAGATGGAGTCTTGTTCTGTCACCGAGGCCGGAGTTCAGCGGCGCAATCTCTGCTCACCGCAACCTCCGCCTCCCAGGTTCCAGCAATGTTCCTGCCTCAGCTTCGTCAGTATCTGGGACTGCAAGCGCTCGCCGCCACGCCCAGCTGAAGCAGGTGTTTTGTGCCTTCTTTCCCGATGGCAGAGCACCCCACTGCCAAGTGAAGTTGAGATTGGTTAAGAGACTTCTGTAGGGTCATACAAGCTGAGAGGTGAAGGTAGGACTGGAATCCCACCTACTGACCCCTGCCCTGTGCTCCTGCCACAAGAGCAGCCTGCACCACGTGCTCATTCCTGCATGTGCCTGCACAGAAGCTGAGTGTCCTCAAAACCATCCCTCAGGAACAAGGGCAACCCCTCCAGGGAGTGCCCACAGCCTCTCAAGCTGCCAGGCTCTCTCTCAATTTTAGGATCAGTTGCACCTGCGAGTTTGTCCTCACTCCAATCCAGGGAGCTCAGGCAGTCACTGGGCATAACCTCTGTGGGAAGCAGGGGCAGGGTAAGATCCTCCACTCTGTTCAGGCTCCAGGGGAAGGGGGCATCTCTCAAGAGGTACAGGGGCAGGCAGTTAGAGGCAAAGGCACGTGAATGCCAGGTAGGATGAGCAGAGGGGTCAAGGGGCTTGAAGCAGGTTTGAGCAGAGTACCTGCAATGCCTGCACAGGCTGTGTCTCCTCATCTGTGAAACAGGAATGATGATGAAACCATGTCCTATGGTAGCGCCGGTGGTCCCATGCAAGCCTTCCATTCAGATGTAAGTAAAAACAAATTAAAACCACAAACTGATCTTCCTCTCCTCTCACACAACAAGCAATACAGAAAACTTCCGTGAGCAAATGTGTGAGGGTTTCTTCCCACCAGCAAGCAAGCAATCTATTCTGCAGCGGTGCCAGCTGGGTGTCCCCTAATTCCATTCTGCAGAGATAGTGTCAGATCCCACAGGTGGAGGATTCTGTCCCTGAGCCTGCCCTCCGTCATTTCGGCACGAAATGCAAGCCCCTGCACTTTTGACCTATAAATTGGGGTTCTCAAAACCTTCCCCTCAAGTTTAATTTATTTCCTAGACAGGTTCACAGAACTCAGGGAAATGCATGTTTACCAGTTGATGACAAAGGATAATTTAAAGAATACAAATGAACAGTCAGACGAAAAGACACGCAGGGCAAGGGCTGAAAGGGTCCTGAGTGCAGGGCCTTCTGTCTCCAGGGAGTTGGGAGGCGCCACCGCCCTTGTCCACCTTTCTGCAAACCTCTACATGCTCAGCTATCCAGAAGCTTCCCAAGCCCTGTCCCTTTGGGTTTTTAGGGATGCTTCATTACATATGCATGATTGATGAAATCATTGGCCACTGGTGAGCCACTTAGCCCTCAGCCCCTCTCCCCTGCCTGGGAGTGAGCTGAAAGTCCCACTCCTCTCATCCTGCTCTGCTATCTTTCTGGTGACCAACCCCATCCTGATGCTACTTAGGGGCTGCCAGTCACCAGTCAACTCATTAGCAGATGAAAAGATAACGTTTTGGAGTTCCTAAGGATGTCAGGAGTTATATTCCAGGAAATGGAGTTGACGTATATATTTCACAATTTCATAAGAATATTCTTTCCTTCTTTCATCATCCGACTAACAGAGAATGTGCTGGAGTTCCAGGGCCTGATGCCTTACTGGCCCCTTGGGTGCTGGGCACCTGAGCCCCTTGGTCTCCAAAAGCCTCACTGACTGGGAGAGGGCCGTGGGCCTGTGCTTTGGCCAGCATGTGGGCACTTGGAGTAGAGATGCCCAGCTAAGGTAGCCACATGCCTTCACCTCTCTCCCTTACAGGCCCTTCTTCTGAGTTAGTTCTGGGTGATCCTGGGTGGTTTCTTGAGATCTCAGGAGAAAGTTCCTCTAAAATCCAATGTGGGGCTCTGTCGCTGTCCTGTTGTGTCCCTTGATCTAAAACCCGCTTGCAGCACTCAGTCCCAATATCCCACTCAGTGAGGCCATTTCACTCCCGGGAAAACAGCTTTCAAGTTCAGCTCTGGTTAGTGGGAACAGGGGTGTGGAGTCCACAGAAGCAAGCCTGGGGCACATCAAGCTAAATGCCCTGTTTCAAGTAGTGTAATTAGACTGATCGTAGTAATCGTACTAACTGACATTTTTGAAATTATACTCTATGTGCTATGATTAACATCTCCATTTCATAGATAAGGAAACTAAGGCTCAGGGAGGTAAAGTAACTCCCTGAAGTTTACCAGGAAGTTGCCCAGGAATGGTGCTGGCTTTTCCTGTCCTTCTTGGAAGCGGGAGAGGTGGAGGGAATGGCCCTCATCCAGAGCAATGAGGGAGCGAAACAGGGTCTACCAGCCCTCCACACTGCAGAGAAAACACGGCAGTCACGGGGGGCATTGTTAGAAGGGGACACAGTAGCTATTCATTTATTTCAACAAGGATTATTTTTTTCTTGGCATCTTTTGTGCATCAGTGGCTTCAGAAGCGAGGATATTCCATCCCCTGGATGTGACTCAGCAGACCCCTAGGGGAAAGCTGGGGCACTGTAGGGCATCCCAGGGGCCAAGTCCGGCCAGTACAGCCTGAGGGCACCACAGCCCCAGCTCGTGGCCAGTGTGGATGCTACGTGGGAAGCACCGTCCCTGCTCCAGCCTTACTTGAACAGGAGCTGATGCAACCCTGCCCAGCATCCCTCCCCACTTCTTTGAATGACAGTCTTCAAGCTTTGTTTGGGGACCTCCCCCTGCTCTTTTCTCAGACAATGAGATCTGGATGGAGCTCCATTCCTGGCCAGCACACATCTGTCAGTCTTCATCTTCCTGGGCACGAGGTGGGTGTGTGGCCAGCTTAGGCTGGTGCAGTCAGAGCAAACTTCAGACATGCCTGGACCCTGGAGAGGAGGCTTTCTCTGTACACTTGGCTTTGGAGCTGTAAGGATGGGGAGTTTCTGCCAACATCTCTGCCCCCGAGAGGCAAAGAGCCAGCCTCTGAATGGAGCCATCCTAGGAGAGCAGGGACAGGAGGGAGAAGGTCAGTCCCTTCCCCCATGCAAGTCTGCAGCAGGGTCTCAAACACATACCTTTACATCTCCATCCTCTATGAATCCCATCAATGGCACAATGCCCTCCAGAGAAGGCTTCAGTGCTCAGCATGGTAGGTGAGGTCGACGGCATCTCGCCCCCGCACACCTCTCTAGTCCCTTCTCTCACATGACCCCTTCTCCGGGCTTTACCTAATCCAGTGTGAACTTCTCACCCTGTCCTTAGGGATCAATATTCTGCTTGCCTCTAGGTATTTGCTCCTAAGTTCTTTCTGCCCAGCAACACCTTGTCCCCTCTTTCAGTGGCTTGTTCTATGTGATTGCAGGTCTCTGTTTGGTAGTCACTCTTCCCCGATTCATCAGCTCTCCATGGGTTGTGGGTTGCACCTTCTGTGTTCTCACAGCACCAACGCTTCCTCTAGTAATGGCCCCATCAAATCGAATGGTTGACTTTCTCTGTTTACTTTCTGTCTTAGTTTGTTTTCTATTGCTTATAACAGAACACTTGAACTGGGTAATTTATAAAGAAAAGGAATTTATTTCTTACAGTTATGAAGTCTGAGAAGTCAATGGGTTATGTCTGATGAGGGCTTTGTTGCTGGTGGGGACACTTTGCAGAGTCCCAAGGCAGGACAGGACATCATCACACAGTGAGGAGGCTGTGCACAGCTCACTCAGGCCTCTCTTCCTCTTCCTGTAAAGCCACCAGTCTCCCTCGCATGATAATCCATTAACCCATTAGTCTATTAATCCATGAATGGATCAGTCCACTCGTGAGGGCAGAGCTTTCATGATCGAATTGGAACCGCCTTTGCAAAAATTGCGAGGTGAAAAGATTATGACAGTGAAAGAGATCTGATCTAACCAATCTCCATTTTGCCTTTAACTCCAAACAGACCTTGGTCATTCCTGGGCATAATGGCTCCTCCCCCAAACTAAACCGCCTTTGTGAAGTTAGTGAAACCACCAGGTTAGGAGGATGAGAGGAGCCTGAATTCTGCTAAGGTGTAGATGGGAAGGATTACCAGCCATTATTCCAGAGGCCACAAGGCTTGCAACTTTCCCAATTACTCCTGCAAATAACATCACCATTGTAGAACCTAAGATTAGCCTTTTGAGATGTCTTTTCAGGTATTTTTATTTCTGATGACCAATGGCTCCACCCCAACTAGCCAACCCACCCGAGTGGTCCTATGGCCCCACCTGGAACCGGACTCAGTGCCTATGAGAAGCGTTTTCCACATCCCTATGACTGCACCCCCAGCTAATCAGCAGTGCCCATTTCATTGCCTGACAAACTATCTTTGAAAAACCCTCGCCTCT
Organism: Rhinopithecus bieti; assembly: GCF_001698545.2. Classification (NCBI taxonomy): domain Eukaryota; kingdom Metazoa; phylum Chordata; class Mammalia; order Primates; family Cercopithecidae; genus Rhinopithecus; species Rhinopithecus bieti. The sequence goes on along the minus strand of NW_016814761.1, from coordinate 4,829,100 downwards.
GAATTTTCAGGGAGGTTGATTTGAGAAACAATAAAACTCTGTTGAAGGGGGCAAATATTCAAACCACAGTACTATCTTTACTTAACTTCGTATTTTGAGGTAATTATAGATCCACATGCACTTGTAAGAAAGAATATAGAGAGATCTCAAGGACCCTTCCCTCATTTCCCCAATGGTCACATCCTACACAACTACAGTACAATACCGCAACCAGAATATTGACATTCATACAAGCCAGGAACCTTATGTGGATTCTAGGAAAGTGACCTGTGTTTATTTGAGTGTGTGTATTTAGCTCTGTGGGATGCTATCACCTCTGTTGATTAGTGTGATCCCACCATAGTCAAGGTACAGATGGTTCTCTGAAAGGACCCCTCATGATGGCCTTTTAAAGCCACAGCCACCTCCTCCGCTTCCCACTTCATCTCAATCACTGGCAACCGCCGATGTGCTCTCCACCTCTATTATGTTGTCTTTTAAAAATATTATATGAATGGAATAATTTAGTACATAACATCTTGAGATTACCTTTTTTCCACTCTGCACGATTCTCCGAATATCCATCCAAGTTGTTGCATCTAATACTTGCCCTTTAAAAGGCTGCATAGTATTCCACGACATGGGCATACCTCAGTTTTGTTCAACCATTCAGCCATTGAAGGGCATCTATATTGCTTCCAGTTGGAGACTATTATGAATAAAGTTGCTATAAACATTTATGTACAGGCTCTGGGGAGAAGATACATTTTCATGTCTCTGGGGTAAATGCCCAAGAATGCAACAGTTCACATTTGGAAGAGCATATACCATTAGCTATACTTGTTTGCAAAAGCAGACTCCTGGAGTGGGGCCCAATACCCTAAGAGACAGTGAGACCAACCCTGCCTCTCCCTAGGGGCCAAAGTCCCAGCCTGCAAACACAGACTTTCCTCTTTTTCCCACTTAAAAAAATATGCTTATGGCTTATTTATATAGTTCACATGCAACTTTGACTCTTTCAAGAAATATTCATTCACTCGTTCCACAAATATTTATCTGGTGCCCACTCTGTGCCAGGCACAGCCCTAGGCACCAAGGAGACAGAGGCAAACAAAACCCAGTTCCTCATGCCAGTTAGTTACATTGTAGTGTCAGGAGATGAGCAACAATTGAATGAACAAGCTGAAGCTGATGCAGACATAGTTTTCTCAAAGTGCTGTAGAGAAGTGTATTCTTTTGAGGGCAAAGGACAGTTCAGCCAGTGAACTTGAGTGGAGGAAGTGAGATAACTCGATAAGATCTAAAGAGGCTTGTGGACCTTGGAGAAACTTAGGCTTTTATTTCTGGTGAGAAAAAAACAATGGGAAGATCTTGAACAAAGCAGTGACAAGGTGAGGCTTATACTTTCCAGACCTCTTGCTGCTATGGGCTACAGCCTGGTGAGCGGGGTGGGCAGAGGGGCCAGCGGAGCACAGTGACAGTCACCCCAGGGAAGTTTGATGACATGAACCAATTTAGCAGAGGTGGAGGGGGTGAGAGGTGGTTGATGGAACTGATCAGATTTGTGTATGGATCAGACGTGGGGGAGGAAGAGAAAGTGTGAGAGGTCAAGGAGGACCCCAAGGCAAGAGAAACAGGAAGAATGGGATGTGCATTGTGGGGGCACGGGAGGTTCTGTGGGGCTGGGGCATGGGAGGTTCTGTGGGGCTAGAGCACGGGAGGTTCGGGGGGGGCTGGGGCGTGGGAGGTTCTGTGGGGGCATCAGGAGACTCAGTCTAGGCTGCGGATTGAGCCAACAATCAGGCATCCACAAGAGTCAAGAAAGAGGGTTTTTCTTGAAAAGTAGAGAAAACTTTACATCATCTATGTTGTTAATTCAGATGAGCCAGCAGCCTGGGTGGGGTGGGGGTTGAGTCTATTGGTCCAGAGGCAGAGGGACAATAACTGATGCCAAAGGGAAGGTAGGACCCAGGTGGAAACAGGGTTGGGGCTTTTGGAAACAGAAGGACACAGAAATTCTGTCACATGGCTCTGTTTTCCCAGTGAAAAGGGAAACAAGGCCCACAGTGGGAAGCAGAGAGGCAACTTAGAGAAGACGGCAGGAAATAGTGGTCTAAGAGCGTGGGAGAGGAAACCAACCAGGGTGAGGCTGACCTGCCAGGCGGCTCTGAAGGCCTGAGTGACATTGGTGATTGAGTGGTGATTTTTAAAATAATGTAAAGCTTAAGAATAAAGTACTTACTTGGAACATTGACCTTGGAGTCTAAGAGATCTGGGTGCAAATTCTGTTGTTGCATTGCCTCTCTGAGCCTCAGTTTCTTTATCTGTAAAATGGGTATGGTGAATCTACCCTGTGGGGTTGTGTCAGGGGTCAAATGAGGGAATATGTGTGCAGCCTCCTGCACAGAAGCTGGCAGAGGACACGAGCTCATCGAGGGAATGTGTTCTCACCGCCTTTCCAGGGTCCTCTCTGAGCACCCCGGCAGTTGTCCCTTCTCCCTACATCTCACCATCCCTTTTGTGAAACTGACCCCACTGCTTTCTGTTCGTGCACGTTTCTCTCCAAGTGGACAGTGAGTTCCTGCAAGGGGAACCTAGTCTTGTTCATTATGGGTCCCTGTGATTGGCATCCCTTCAGGCCCCTGGAGATTGCAGAGAGAATGCAGGCTGAGAGGAGCGATGCCCACCCGCGGTCCAGAGAGGGAGGCCAGGCCCCTGGAGACCAGCAAGTTTGGGCCTGCAGCTCCAGGCTGATGTAAGTAACGGGCAGCCCTTGAATCCACTGTCTACCAAGGTTGAGTCTTTCATAAATAAAATCAAATACACATTGCAGGGATTCAGGGAAGGAAACAAGGAAACTGTAAAATCAGTAGGCACTGATACCTGAATTCACTCTGGCATCTGAGATATTGAAAACGAAGAATCTGGATCTGAAAACATTAGCATTTCAAAAGTGCTCAAGCACCATCCTGGTGGGGAAAGAGGAGCTTCACTACAGATTAGATCATCGAGCAGTTGCTGAAATTTCAGCCTTTCGGTGCATAGACAATAACTCCTTCCTGATATCCTTATGGATGGAACGGTCTCTGTCTCAGGGCCACTTCCAAAAGCCATGAACAGAGCAGAGAAACAATTTCCCACTGTGGCTCCTGGCACGAAAAAGTTGACTTAGAGTTGCATTTGCATTCATATCAGGTGATGATGTAATTATTGATTGAAAGTGAGATTTTTGTCCTGAAAAGAAGATGCATGAGCGTGGGAGGGGGTCAGGTGTGTTGTTGTGCAGATCCCAAATCCTAGGCAGTTTCTGAGAGAAACCAAAGCTTGGTGTTTATGCCTTTGGCCCTGGAACCCATTAACTATTTTGCTCTCTGAGCTAATTCACTGGAAGTGATTGAGATGCCTGAGGTTTCTAAACCTGCCTTTCCAGATTCGTCTATACGTAGTCATCAAATCACATTCCATGTTCAACTAAAGCCTTGTCATTCGTTGATTTTGTGCATCAGCTATATTGAGCCACAAGGGATACCACAGCGAGCAAAGGCAGGGACTCCCCTGTACTCTCTCTCCACTTTCCATGTCCACATCTTGGCTTCAGTCACTCTCTGTCTGGATGCTCTCATCCCTACCCAAATCTCCACTGTTTTAAAGGCCCATCCAAATGACACGTCCACCGTGAAGCTCACTTAGGTCCCCTATGTCAATCAGGAGTCTCTCCATTGCAAAAGACAGAAAATCAACTCACCATGGTTTTTTAAAAAATAAAAATCAGGACAATTTATTGGCACACATAATTGAAGAATCCAGAGGGAGACCTTCAGGCGTGATTTGATCTAGGAGCTCAGTGGATGCTATTAGGGTACGCTCTTTCTGTCTCTCTGCTCTGATTCCCTGCGAGTTGTCCCAGCCCACTGTACAGGGGCACATGGGCACAGATGTTGTGCGTCCCTTATCCTTGGGCTCTAAACACTAGAGAGAACATCTGTCTCTCAGTGTCTAGGTATGGAAGTCTCAGGAAAGGACATGAATTGGGTCTGGCTTGGGGTTTGGAGTTGGAGGTTCTAATTGATAGCACTTTGCACACACATTCATTCGGCCCCTAACCATCTTCACGAAATGGGGAAGGGTAGTTCCCTGAAGAAGGAGCCAGGATACTGGCAAACAGGAGTGAGGGGGTGGGGACAATACTGGGTACCTCTTCCCCATGCTCAGTGCCTCCATTAGCCAGAGCCCACCACTCTCGGAAGGGCCTCTCTTATGGGCTGCTCTGGGAGGGTACCTGGACTCCCCAGTTGTCCAAGAGCTCCCTGAAGGCCAGGGTCGTCGTGTGTCCATCTGCACATCACCAAAGCCCAGGGCAGGGCTGGTGCCCAGCGATCTCTCAACAGCATTTGGTGGGCTGGGTTAGGGGAGATTTTTGCCAATGGCAATGAGAGCGAGAACCACACCCTCCCTTTCCTGGGATTTTGGGGCTAAAGGCGCAGACTGGAGAATGAGAGTTGGTGGTGTTCAAGCACGTCAACGAAGTAGGCAGTTCTGGGTGCTGTGGTTTGGGGCTCTTAGGATCTCCCTGGCCGCTCCCTAATTATCTTCCCTTTTTCATCACAGATTTGTATCTTGGCGTCTTGTATCTTTGGGAGCCCTCAATAGAAATGCACGGATTCATGAATAGAGTTTCTGTTTCTGTCCTCTGAAGAGTGTAGTAGCTGTTTCCTGCCCTGAGAAACTGTGGAAGGTCCCTCTCAGCATTGCTGTCTGCCTGAACCCACACTCCTCCTCTGCTGAAGGGGCAAACGCCCATACACGGGCTGCAGCTATGTCAAGCGTAGACCTGCTGCCATCACCAGGAACGACAGGGAAAGGCAAAGCGGCCCCTTTCTCAAATCCTGGCACAGTGAAAGCACAAAGGGTGCTATATGTATCTGGAGTAGGGGCCCGATAAGCAGCCTGCCATCATCAGGTAGGCTCCTTGTCCCGGCTAAATGAGTCATCAAAAGAAGGACATTAACTTATTTGAGCAGACGTGAGCCAACATTGCCCTGACCAATAGGTGCTAACATCCTGTACGGGCTCATGCCCAAAGCAAATGTGGACCAAGGGAGGGGAGCACTGGCGTATTATCAGCTGCTTATAACCAGACACGGGCATCGGATCCTTGCAGCCGTGGTGGGATGTGTGGCCAGCAGGAGAGGGATCCAGGCCAGGCAGGATGGGGGAGGGCTGGGAAGAGGCAGGACATACCAGGAGGACTCAGCCCCAACCCAAGGGTCTTCTAGGTAGCAAAACCCCAGTGAAATGCCCTTCCCCTGTGCATCCTCATCAACTGACAGAATTGGACTCACAAGGGCTTGTGGATAGATGGATTTCTTCAACCTTTTAATGCTGCCCATCAAATCCCTGTCCAAAACATCATTTGAGCTGAGCCAGATGGATTCCTTTTTCAGGGTTAGTCAGTCTGGATCCATCTCACCTGCTGTGATTAAGCAATCACAGCAAAGTGGGAATGAATTACAGAGCGTGGCTGTCTGTCGTCTGGCCTCACTCATGGAGAGGTGTCCTGGCGGGGGCGGCCATAGCGGGTGAGGGCAGAGTCGTCGGCTCCACTGCACAGACAGTAAACACAGTCAAACACAGGCAGTGCCCGGGGAAGGAAGATTTTGTGATCCTTTACATTAACTGTAAACAACGTGGCAGTTGTTGCTGTTGTTGTTTTTAACCAAGTATATTTTTAAGGAGTGTTTAATGGGAATGCGCCTGCCATATACCTATAAACTCTGCGTGACAGTACGCTGGTTCTGGCAGAATTTGATATACAGAACTCCAAACAAATAATCATATCTGACAGGCAATTTCTCCAATAAACCCAGTGAAATATTTCCCGCTGCGGGGGAGGCAGTGTGCACATGGCCTTCTGCAAAAACTGGCATGATTCGGGGGTGATAAGGGGAGTGGGAGCTGAGGCTTGTTTATAGCGAGGGCTTCCAGACAGTGGGAACAGGGAGATTCATCGTGAATTTTAAAATGCAGACAGGATCAGTCTTCCGTTAAACACCCAGGCACCTTTTGGGGGAGGGATTGGTTTAAGCATTTGCCCCACGAGCCATGGGAGTTGCGGGACCATGGGAAACCTCCCATTTTCTTGAAAGACCGTTGATATATGGGCTGCTTTTCCCTCTCTGTAAAATGGGACTAATGGTATAAAGGCCCCTAGGTCTCACTTACCTATCCGTCTCTGGTCCCCTTTCTCTGCACTCATTACTCTGCAGTCTAATTGATCTTCCCTCCATTTCTTCCATGTGCCTCATGACTTTGCACAGGCCGTTCCGCTGCCTGGAAGGTCCTCCCCCACCTCTCTCCTTTCCGTCCTCAGAGCCGCCTTTCAGGTCTCAGCTGAATTAGGCATTCCTTGGTAACCTTGTTCAGAAGGAAACTGTAGAGGCCACAGTGACAGCACAAAATGGTGATCTTGGCCGGGTGCGGTGGCTCAAGCCTGTAATCCCAGCACTTTGGGAGGCCGAGACGGGTGGATCACGAGGTCAGAAGATCAAGACCATCCTGGCTAACACGGTGAAACCCCGTCTCTACTAAAAAATACAAAAAACTAGCCGGGCGAGGTGGCGGGCACCTGTAGTCCCAGCTACTTGGGAGGCTGAGGCAGGAGAATGGCGTAGACCCGGGAGGTGGAGCTTGCAGTGAGCTGAGATCCGGCCACTGCACTCCAGCCTGGGCGACAGAGCGAGACTCCATCTCAAAAAAAAAAAAAAAAAATGGTGATCTTAGCGATGCCATCATACGTCACTTAATGACAGGATGCGTTCTGCGAATTGAGTTGTTAGGTGACCTCATCATTGTGCAAACCTCATAGAGCCTGCTGCACAAACCCAGATGGTGTAGCCTTCTACAAACCGAGCTATGTGTGTAGCCTGTGCAGCCATGGCTGTACTGAATACTGCCGGCAGTCGCAACACAATGGTGAGTGTCTGTGTATCTAAACCTATGTCAACACAGATGAGGTACAGTAAAAGTATGGTATAAAAAATTTTAAACTGCTCCACCTGTGTAGGATACCTGCATGAATGAAGCTCGTAGGACTGGACATTGCTGTGGGCGAATCAGTGAGTGAGTGCGGAGTGATGTGATGACCTGGGACATTACTGCTCACTGCTTCACGCTTTATAAACACTACACTTTGGCAACACCACAGGTATAAAACATATTTTCTTTCTTCAGTAATAAATCAACCTTAGCTTACTGTCAATTTTACTTTATTAACTTTTAATTTTTTAACTTTTGATGCTTTTCTAGTAACACTTAGCTTAAAACAAGCACATTATACAGATGTACAAAAATATTTTCTTTCTTCTAAACAAGCTTGCAGTTATGTTTTCTTTCTTTATATCTTTATTCTATAATCTTTTTCCTACTTTAATTTTTTTTAAGTTTTACTTTTACTCTTTAAGCTTTTTTGTTAAAAACTAAGACATAAGCACACACATGAGCCTAGGCCTAGACAGGGCCAGGATTCTTAGGATCACTGTCTTCCACCTCCACATCTTGTTCCACTGGAAGGTCTTCAGGGGCAATAATGCGCATGGAGCTGCCATCTTCTATAATAGCAATGCCTTCTTCCAGATTCCTCCTGAAAGACTGCCTAAGGCTGTATTACAGGTAACTTTATATATATATGTATGTGTATACATGCATATATTTATGTGTATACATACATATATATGTGTATACACACACACACACACACACATATGGAGTCCATGCTCAAATAATGACAAAAGGTATAATATAGTAAATACATAAACCAGTAACAGAGGCATTTATTATCAGGTATTATGTACCACACATAATTTTACTTGCTAGACTTTTATATGACTATCAGCACGGTAGGTTTGTTTGCACCAGCATCACAACAAACACATGAGGAATGCGTTGTGCTCCGAAGTTATGATGGCTGTGATGTCACCAGGTGACAGGAATCTTGCAACTCCGTCATCATGTTATGTGACCACCATTGTGCACGTGGTTCATCGTTAACCAAAATGTTGTTACGGGGTGCGAGACTGTCATTACATAATCGCTTGTGTGCTTATTTATTTTGAACCTATAGTCCCTTTGAGACCTGCACTCTCCAATACAGGAATTCCTAGTCACATGTGGCATTTTAAATTTAAATTAATTAGAATTAAATACAATTAAAAATTCAGCTCCTCAGTGCTCCATTAACTGCTCGGCCATTACCATTTTAGTGCCAGTGGCGGCCCCTGAGTGTCTTTGCCTGAGAGCCCTCAGTGGCTGCTCATGCCTGTTGTACCCACACATGAGGCAAGCTGAAGGTGCCCAGGAAAAGCAATGCCCAACCAATGAATGCCAGGAGTTAGCATGTCAGTATCCCAGCTCTCTCGCCCCTCCTGCAGGGTAACTGATGTGTTTCTACCCAGACTCTGTGGACTGGTCCAGTCATCACCCTGGCCAGCCAAGAGGTGTTCCAGTCATGGCCCTGGGAAGGAACAGGTGAGCTTTGCCTCAAGAGAAAACTGAAGTGCTTGACATAACATGTACAGAGATGCAAGCAGGGACAGAGGACCATCCAGCAGGGAATGCAGCTAAGACCAGCAATAGCCAGCAAAGGCCAGAAACTGCCTCACTGAAGCCCAGCAGGAGCTGGATCCAGGATTGGGTCCCCTTGTCCCCGACCACCATAGGAACTGTGGCCATTGGAGGGCAGGCCATGACAACCTGGGGAGAAGGACACATAACCTCCTGTCTCTCCTCTCATTCTCCTGGCTGCAAGTGCTCATTTTGGTCAAGCCTAATCAGAAGTCAGAGGACAAGGGACATCATGGATGCAGTTTTTAAAGGCCATCTTCCCAGGGCTCAGGATAGGGTGGAGACAGACAGAGAATGGGTGAGGGTTGGGGCGAGGCTGGAGAATACTTAGCCCAGGTGGGCACAGTGCTCTTTCTTCTAGGACTTTGACTCTTCAATTGAATGATGAAATTATTAGATGCTAAGAGAAGCAGTTCCAGCGAGTCTGTCATTACTCCCAGCTACCATGATTACTTTGTTCTGCCCCAGAGCTGGTTTATTCCAAGCAGGTTCTCCAGCCTCCCTTGCTTATCCTGAGTCCTCCCTATGCCCTCCCAGCAAATGTGCTCTTTGCTTCCAGTGGCCAGTATCAGTTTCTGTTGCTTACAACCATCAAGCCCTACCTGGGCAAAGCCCATATGAGACCCTGAAGTTTTTGAGGGCAGCAGAACAGGACATGAATCTAGACATTTGGGTAACATTCATCATTCCAAACAGATTTTAGGGCCTAAGAAACTTGCCTAGGACACCACACTCAGTGTGTAGCAGAAGTCAAGACAGAGCCAGTGCAGCAAAGACTTAACCTGGTATTGTTTCTAGGGCTGGGAGCCCTTGTTTTAATGGACCAAGCAACTCATCCTCCCCTGTTTTTCCTCCCTCCTGCTACGTTGGGCTTTTGCCTGTCACTTGGACACATGAAGCTTGTTGTTACCTCAGGGCCTTTGGACCAGCTGTCCCCACCTCGCAGTCCTTCACTCCGTACCCATATTTACCTACCTAGTGCAGAGCTGGAATTCCAAAACAGCAGGCTTCACATACCAGCCTCATGAATGAGAAATTGGAACATGGAATTGAATAAGGAAAAGTCCACTGATTTTGTGTGAGGCAAGAACAGACACTGAGTGCAAGGGCCGGGGTGGGAATGGGAAGCATCTGGTCCACACGGTAGGCAAAGGTCAAGTTAAATTTGGACCCGTGTTGCCTCTTATATTCAGAAGAAACTGGGATCCTGTGGCCCCAGAGAAATCACTGGATGTCATACAATCACTGTGGATTCACAGGCCCTCCCCCTGCCAGGCCCCTCATGGTGACACCTGCTAGTGAACTCTACTTCCTGCTGTGGACTTAAAGGGCACATCAGACCTGTCTGCACTATTTTTGAGAGTTCCTCTGAATCTGTAATTTCCAAAATCAAAGAAAATCAAGCCAAAGGAGAAGCAGCAGGCATGGGGCCTTGTGGGGCCTGGACAACCATCTTGAGGCATGTAGCCTTCACAGCAGAGGGTGGGGTGGAAGTGGGTGACTATTCTCCATTGGTGTTGGGTTTTAGACCGGGAAGAGATGTGAGCCTTTAGGCTGCTGGGGGTAGCTGGATCGGGGCGAGTGAGTGGACAAGTGATCCTCAGCTAGGAGGTCAATGATAGTCCAGGCATGAACCATGGGCTGGGGGCGATGGAAACGGGCAGTGGAGACAGACCCAGAAGGCACCAATGAGGCAGAACCCACAGGTCTTGCTGACTGTCCATGGAGTCTGGTGGCTCAAGGGAGCCAAGGCTGACCTGAAGGGGGATTTTTTTCTGCCGGACAGGGAGCTCTAGAAAGACAAGGATCCCATTTCCTGGAACTTCTAGGGCCTAGATCGGTGCAGAGCAGAGACAGAGGGCTGAGGGTCAGCCATCTGGAGAGAGAGGACCAAGAAGGGGTTACCCTACACTCTCCCTCCCCAAACCCCATCCCACCTCCAGGAAGGCTCCCCATGCTTTGTTTGCCCAGAGGAGTCTGATGCGTTCCCCAAAAGTAGATTAAAACATGCTCTGGAATGCTCCCTGGAGGCCGGGAACAGAAGTCTTGAGCCTGGAGTGAACATTAAATACATATGGGTAAGGCCCCCAGCAGCATTCAGAATGAGGCCGGAGCTCGCGGCCATATGGGGATGTGGTTGTGGAAAAAAAATATTTATAAAATGGCTTTTCCAAATGTTTAATCTACAGCAGATGCATCTAAAATTAATCTGTTTGGCTTGGCTTTCACTGTGGGGAGATGCCATTTCGTCGTGCCGGCCGCCTGGAGCAGAGGAAATGGGGGTTGTAAAAGATTCATCTGTTTGTGAGTCAACTCCAAATGAAGATCTTCAGAGGGCAGGGAGGCAGGGGAGGCAGGAGAGCAGGTCAGGAAGAGAGGGAAAGAGGTTCCCCCACACCCCCTGATTCCCGTGGGTCACCCACACGTTAACTCTTGTCTCATGGATGCTGTGTGTTGAATCTTTCCCACTGGAGTAGTAATCTGATGGCTGCGTTTCTTACTAAGATGTTGTGCTGTCCCTCCAACTACAGTTGAGTAATGGGTCCCACAACAACGCCTACGTGTGGTATTTCTGTTATTTTTGCAGAAGGGAAAACAATCCCCTATTGAGAGTACTTTATACCAGAGAAGTTTCTGGAATGGGAAACAGAACCACTGACTACTCCAACCTCCTGCTCACTATACCCAGCCACCTTCGCCATCTCACAGATCCTGAGCCCTTTCCAACTGCAGGGCCTTTGCATACTCTGCTCCCTCTGCCTGGAAACTCTCCTTTCCTGCTTTAGACTAAATATCATTTCCTCAGTGAGGCCTTACCTGAACTTCCAAGCCCAGAGTGGGTGTGCCCCATTGTCTCCCTTCACTGTTCTTAATACACTTGCAACCTCATTTTGATGGTGGGACGCTGCAGCTCACGTCTGAGTCCCACCCAAGACTTGGCCCACTTCTGTGCCCTGCACAGATGGACGGATGGTTGGATGGATGGATGGATGGATGGATGGATGGATGGATGGATGGATAGATGGACGGGGGACTGGATGGATGGATGGATAGTGGATAGATGGATGAATAGTGGATGGATAAATGGATTAATAGATGGATAAATGGATGATGGATGGATGGAAGGATGAATGGATATATGGATGGAAGAATGGGTGGATGGATGGAAGAACATATGAATGAATGGGATGGATGGATGGATGGATGGTAGATGGATGGTCCATCTATATCAGGCCTGCATGACACCTGACCTGGAGGAGCCACCCAGTCAACATTTGCTGACAGGACGGACAGACGGAGAGGGGGTGAGTGACGGGGGCCCTCAGGTGCTTTATCTTTGGAGACTTGGGCAAGGAAACAAGACACCTGGAAGCAAGTACATTTTTGTGAAAGTGTGCGGGTCCTCACAGTCCTGGAATGCTCCCCCCAAAACCTGGTCTGAGAAGAGAGAAGGGGACAGGCTCCCCCAAGAAGCCCTCCAGCTTCATTTTTAGCTACTCAGGTGTGGGAGGCAGAATAATGGTCTCCAAAATGTCCATGCCTCAACCCCCAGAACCTGTGGATATGTCACCTTACATGGCAAAGAGACTTTGCAGACGTGATTAAATAAGATTTACAGATGGGCAGATTACCCTGGATTAGCTGGGTATCTAAGTGGGCACAATCTAGTTACTTGAGTGTCAACATCACTCATCATTAGGGAAATGCAAATCAAAACCACAATGAGATACCCCCTCCCCAAACACACTCATTAGGATGGCTACTATTAAAAAAGAAAGAAAGAAAGAAAGAAAAATAAGACTAGAGTTGATGAGAATGTGGAGAAATTGGAAACTTTGTGCATTGTTGGTGAGAATATAAAATGAAAAACAGTATGGTGGTTTCTCAAAAAATTAAAAACAAAATTATCATGTGATCCAGCAATTCCACTTCTGGGTGTATGCCCCAAAGAATGAAGCAGGGACTTGAACAGACACCTGTGCATGCATGTTTACAGCAGCGTCATTCACAATAGCCAAAAGGCAGAAGCACCCCAAGTGTCCAATGATGGATGAATGAATACACAATGTGGTGCACCCAAACAATGGAATATTACACAGCCTTAAAAAGGAAGGGAATGCTGACACAGGCTACAGCATGGGTGAACCTTGAAGACATGATATTAAGTGGAATCAGCCAGTCTCAGAAGGACAAATACTGTCTGATTCCACTCATATGAAACCCCTATGGTAATTCATAGAGACAGAAAATAGCATGGTAGTTTCCAGGGACCAGAAAACAAGGGAATGGGGAGTGAATGTTTACGGCGGACGGGGTTTCAGTTTGGGAAATTGAAAAAGCTCAGAAGATGAATGGTGGTGATGGCTCCACAGCAATGTGAGTGTACTTAATGCACCAAACTACACACTCAGAAATAGTTAGGGTGGGAACTTTTATGTTATGCGTATTTTACCACAATTAAAATTATTTTTCTAAAGTAGAGACACTCTGGCAGCCACAGTGAGAGTGACACCAGCTCCTAAGAAGGGTTGCGACCATGTAGCATGAGCAGAATTCCATGTCCCGATGCTGGCCCTGAGCGGAGGTCATGTGCAGGCTGCAGAGAGGTCCCCGGCCAAGACAGCCAGCCAGGAAGGGGGACCTCAATCCCACAACTCCTAGGAAGTGAAGTCCACCAACAGCGGAATAGAAACCCATCCTCCTCTGGAGCTTCCAGAAGGAACACAGCCCTGTGCCCCTGCCGATTACAGCCCAGTGAGGAGACCCACTGAGCACTTCCCACCCATGGAACTGTAGGAGGGTAAGTTGGTGTTGCTGAGCTAAGTCTGTGCTAATTTGTTAAGGCAACAGAAATATTTTCTGGCATTCAGGAAATATATTAATACTACTCCAGGAAAGCACAGCGCAGTGCAGGGAGGGGGTCCAGGGCTCGGCTCAGCCATGAACTGTGTATCTGTAGGGCACACAGGGCCTTGGTTTCCCCACCTGCATAACAAAGGGGTTGGCTTAGAAATGGTTTTCTTTTATTTCTTTTTCTTCCCCTTTTATTTGGCTGTGGAGACCTCTTGAGTGACATCTTCTGTCAAAGCCCCAACATATGTACCAGATGAAATATGTTTAAAGGCCTGCTCTGTTTGGAGTGAGAGTGGGGCTCTGGTTCTGCCTCCTGGGTACCCTTCAACCCACCTCTGGGGGCCTGGCACCTCCAGCTCTGCAGAGCCTTGGTGTCCACCAGCATTGTCTGCAGATGGCCAGCCTGAGGCTTCACGGGGCATGAGCTGACCCTTGGGCTTGTTAGATACTATCAAGCTTCTTGAAACATAGATATGACTCCCAACCTCCCTCCCTTCCTGGCCCGCACTGCTCTTGGGAAGGTGAAGCCCCTGCAGGGTCCAGCTTCTGCTGATCTCTCAGCCCCTGCCCACTTCATGCCACCTGTCCCTGAGCTTCAGTCGTGTGACCACCTCTCAGACCTTGTGCTCTTTATTCTTCCACAGGGCCTTTGAACGTGCAGTTCCCTGAGCCTGAAATGCTGTGCTCACCCCTCCTTGCCCAGGCCCCTCATGAACCTACTGCTCACCTCACCTTTTCCTTCCCTCCCTGCCTAGGTCAGCCCGGCCCTCACTCTCCACCCACCGCTCCCCAAACCCTGTTAAATGTTCTCATGCCTCTCCTTTGTGGCTCTGACTAGTTATAATGTTACAACTTCTAACAAAAATTTTGGTTAATGTCTGCCTTTTCCACTAACATAATCCAATTCATGTAGCACTTACCTTGTGCAGACCCTATTCTAAGCACTTTATATGTTTGTTCATTTTATCTTAAGAAAAAAACTTCTGAAATTGATACTGTTGTCATCACCATTTAACAGATGAGAACACTAAGACACAGAGATGTTATCCAATTTGTCCAAGATCACACACTACTGAAGAGCTGAGGTTTAGTCTGTCCATCCACCCATTCACACACCCATCTATTTATCCATTCATTCACCCACCGATTCATCCATCAATCCATCCATCCAATCATCTATCCATCCAACCACCCGCCCACTCACCCCCATTTATCCACCCATGCATCCATCCATTCATCCATCCATCCATCCATCCATCCATCCATCCATCTATCCATTTATCATCAGCTCCATGAGGACAGGAATTATGATGCTCTGTTCACTGCTCTAACTCCAAAGTCTAGCACATTTGTAAATATTTACAGGATTATAAGACAAACCCTGATCTGTGTTCTGCCATAATTCTCCCCAGGAGAACCGTCCTGGAGTCACCAGAGGTGAAGGAGAGGGGACCTTGGCTGTCTTTACCCTCTTGTGCTGGTCAAAAGTGGCCTCCAGCAGAGCATCTTAGCGGCCCTGCAACCAGCACGTCCTCTCCATGTGCTGCATTGGGGAACCCCTTGGAGCAGGAGTTGACAAGAATGGGGTGAGGGAAGAGAGATGAGCAGAGAAAAAGAACTTTGTGTTGCAGCTCTGTCTACCTAAGAGCTGGTGCAGTTGGCAATATAAACAGGATAGAGGAGAGGCTTAGGAAACCCATGGCCAAGGACATCATACAAGGAAATTGGAAGAGGCTCCATGTTTCCAGGCTCACAGCCTCAGGCCTGGTATCAGCAGAAGCCCCACCCTCATTAATGCTGAGGGGCCTTGGAAGAGTCCCCAGCCAGTCTGTCCGAGCACTTGCCACAGAACCCACATCTCTCTGGCCTCCTCTGCTGGGGACAGTGATGTTAAACAGTGGCCTGTGATGAGCACAGTGTTCCTGCTGATGGCCCTGCCTCTGATATCCTTGAGGTGCTGGGACAGGGCTGAGTAAAAGTAGAGACAGAGAGAAGAGCCTTCCCCCAACTCTGCATTCCTGAGCCCCAAAGCAGCAGGAAGAGTCTCCTCCATTTCCTCCCCATTACAAAATCACAGCCCACGTGCACGGGAAAGGAGACACCCAGGAGGAGACTGTGCCCTATGATGGAGAAGAGCTAGGTGCCCACATCCCAGTGGGCTGGACAGACAGCGATGGAGCCTGCTTATAGGTACGGGCTCTTTCAATCCTCTTCTTAAAACCAGATCTGTGGACCCTGGGCTCATGGTTATCCCTGTCAGAGTCAGGGTCAGCCCTTAAACGAATCTGGATGGAAGAGCCGTGACCAAGGAGCCAGGCAGATCTGTTCTCAGTCATGTTCCAAGCCCTGGGACCCTGGTCCAACTGCTGAAGCTCCCTGTGCCCCATTTTGTCCATCTGTGAAACGGGGATGCTCTTGGCACGTAATTCATGCGGCTGTTCTATGTACGTGATACTGCAAACTGCATGCTCGGCACAGCACCTGGCCCTAGCAAGTGTTCTGTAGACGTTAGCCATGTTATTTTTAATAAGAAGGCTCTTGGACTTAAACTGCAATTTTTCTACCCGATTCCCCCTTAAGAGCGTCTCTTTCAGCCCCAGCTGAGACGGAAATGAGGAAATGAACCTGACATCCACTCTATACATCCCTTTGATGAGAGTCACCCTTCAGGAGGAGAGACCTCATTGAAATGTAATTTTTTTCCCATTAATCATCCACCCAGACAGCTCTCAGTTCTCCAATTCTCTTAAGCAAATAACAACCAAAAAAAAAAAAAATCTTTTCTTCAACCTCTAAGTGCAGATTTCTATAATAAAAAGCATGGCATTGAAGCAGTTATCTCCTCTCATCTGGTTTTCCCTTTCATACTCACAAAGGTCTCTCTCTCTCGCCCCCAACATCTCTCTCTCTCCCCCTGTCCTCACCATCTTCCTTTCTTTGAGGCCAGATGCATGCATGGAAGAGATAGCATCATCATGGGCCAGGACTGCTCTCCATGGAGTCCAACTTTGAAAAGTCAAGCAACCCCGGGCTTGGCCCCAACCCATACAATTTCCCCGGGTGCTTCCTCCCTGAACTCCTGATTCCTTGGTCTCTTAAAATAGGGATAATAACATTAACAGCTCAGGCTTTCTGATGGTCGGAGACTGCCATTGTTGAATGTGTAGATTCAACAAGTATTGACTGGATGTCTACTGAGTGCTGGGACCAAGAGATCTAGCCATGGGCAAGATGCAGTGGGAGGCCTCTTGGCATCTTCTTTCTAGGGCCAGTCCTGGCGGAGGCATTGTTGAAATGGAAATTGCAGAGTAAGGATCCCCAAGACAACTGTGACGGATTACAAAATTGGGGTCCCCAAGCCTATCCTCAGGGTTCATAATTTGCTTAAAGGATTCACAGGACTCACTGAAAGCCACTGTACTCTGTCACAGTTTGTTACACAAAATAATTTAGATTAAAACTAGTCATTGGGAAAAACACATGGAGCAGAGCCCAGGGAAGTTCCAAGCATAAAAATTCTAGTTGTCCTCTCCTAAGTCCCAGACAGCACTCACTTTTTCTGGCAATGATGTATGACCACACACATGGAGAGCTGCCAGCCAGAGAAGCTCGTGTGAGCCTCTATACCCAGAGTTTTTATTGGGGTTCAGGCACACAGACATGCATGACTGCCTATGTGGCTGGCCTTTGGCCTCCAGTCCTTCCAAAGGTCAGGTTGGTACTGGGTGACCCAAGACCCCCACCATAAATCGTACTGTTGGCATAGACAATCTTGTGTGGCCTAAGATCTCCCAGGTAAACAAAGACACTTTTATCAGACAGGACATTCCAAGGGCTTAGAGGCCACCTCCCAAGAGCCGGGGACAAAGGCCAAACTCTCTCTGGACAGTGTGAATTCTTCACTGCCCATAAGTTTAGCTGCAAAATCACTCAAGATGTGAACTTCACTCTTATCTGTGTCTTCCTCTTCCAGCCAATATAGCGCTACTCACACAGGCATGCAAAGATCACAGGCAAAGAAAAGCAAAGGAAAACCATGCAAATGCTCAGCAAACGGGGACATTTAAACAGAGGAAAGTGCATCCATGCTGGGGGATACAGAGCAGCAGATAAAATGATGAGGCACTGCTCTATGATAGCTCTGTGTGGTAGAAGGAAATGCTGTTGGTGAAAAAGTCCATTGTAGAACAGTTGTTACTGAGTAACCACTTGGCCCTGAGCAATTTATTTAACCCCTTGAGCCTCTTCAATTTCCTTGTCTCTAAAATGGGGCAGTGCTTTGATCTCCTACCCAGGTCTGTCGTGAGGAGTAAATTGAGTCACATCTAAGAAGCAGCTGGCACACTTGGGGCTGAGCTGGGGCCAGCTCTTAGCACCATGACTTCACTCTCAAGTCCTCAGTGTGAGGCTGCAGGGCACAGGGAGACTCTTCTGAGGGGCTCTTCTTGGAGACATTCACTACCAGGCAGCAGCCTTGACCACTCAAGACATTCATGATGCATTTGGTAGACTGACCAATTTGTTCATTTCTCCATAATAAAGCCCTGTACTAGGTGTTGGATTTTGAGGAGTAATGAAGCCACACAAAGTCTTTACCTTCAAGGAGAAACCAGTCCAGGGTGGAAGACAGACTGCAAACTTAGCCCAGAGATGGGGTGCACTGGCCCAAGCTCACACAGCCGGTTCTGAATTCCCTGCTCACAAATGAGACAGATGCAAAGTAGATGTTCCACCAATTCTGTGTTGAAGTGAGGTGGGCTGAGCGGATGGGGCAAGGGCCACCATTGTGTCTCTGGCCAAAAGGGCTGCATGTGAAGCGGCCTGGATATCTGGTCATGAGAGAGATCAAAACTTCAAGGACGGGAGGAGTCAGGGTAGTCGGAGCAGAAAGTCCACGAGAAAGCGAATGGAAAGAGGTGGTCAACAGGGGTTCAAGGGGCAGAGCTTTGAGGGCCAAAGTGAGGAGGGGACTTTATCCCTAAGGTGATGGAGGGCCTGTGAAAGGTTTTAATCCAGGGGTGGCATATTAGAGTTGTGTCTGCAAAAGATGCTCCTGTTCATGGGACAAGGAAAGACAATGGGTGAGAGAGGAAGCAGGAATCTTGGTTAGAAAGCACCTGCCATCACCCAGGCCCAAGAGGCGCTGTAGGCCCTGTCACAGTCTTCTTTCCAGGAACCTTCGCTTCCTCCAGCTGTCTTGAGAGTTGACTGCTAATGTAGAGTGTGCTTGAGCCAGCTCCTCCGGGCTTGAGAGAATTCGTTGTTAAATATTCAGGAAATTTGTGAACCCATTGTTAAACCATTGGTAGCTTTGCAATGGGCATAGAGGAAGTATTGACACTACAGACATTGGCAAAAGCTATAAATCAGCACTCTTCCTCCTGTGACCCCTGAGAGCTGGTTTACCAGAGTACGAATGCTTCTAAAGACGCTGCTGCTGCCTTCTCTGGAAAAGTGTCCATGACTGAGAAGGTCCTCCTTGCCCAACCCACAGGCATCGTATAGCTGATGACTGACTGGCATGGGGTTTGAATGCTTTGCCTCGCACCTAACACAGTTTCAACTCCGTGGCATCATTCTTGTTCCAGGGCTCCCCATGGGACTGTGCTAGACTCCAGCTGAGACCAATCGTTGCCCAGCCCCTTTCTGCTCTCACTGCCTTTCCAGCTTCTCCTTAGAGCCCTCTTTCAATACATGTCTTGTATGAAGATCTCATAGCATTTGGCCAAGTGTGGTGCCCAAACCACTTGTATCGTGGTCCTGGAATCCCACCCTGGACCTACTGAGTCAGAGCCTTTGGATTTGGGGCACTAGCACTCGCCTTTGTAACAAAGGCTCTTTGAAACTAGCGTTTGAGGGAACTTGGCTCAAGTTAGAGAAACAGAACAAAGACCTGCAGGAACAGAGCAGCCTTGAATGGGGGAACCGAGAGAGGAACCCCACCCTATGAATGGACCCCAGGAGAGGCGTTAAGGAGTTGCATTTTATTGACATCAAGTAGCAAACATTCCTGTGTCCCCAGGAAGGGTGAGGTTCTGTGCCAGGTTGGGATGAGATTACTGAAATGTTCGAAAAAGAAAGCGCTCTTCCCACGGAGAACACCACTCTTAAAACTCCACCTCCCCATGGCTTCACAGCAGCAAAGCCCAGAGATCGCGCGAACCACACATGGAGACCAACAGGACTGAGAAGGCAGATCTGCCGGGATTAGGGAAGAACTTGAACCTGCGGCTGCAAAGTCGGCGCTCGGCAGACACTCAGGATGCTCTGCTCCTTTCCAAGATCTGGGCCTTCCTTTTGATGACAAAAGTTGCCTTAGCCCCAGCTCCTAAGCACTTAGAAACAAAATAAAATTAAGTTTTGAATAACAAGTCTTCAGTTGTTGGGGTGAGGTCACTGTTGAACCACTGTGTCAGGCCCAAAGAATGTTTCCATTGCCCGCCGCCTCTCGGGTGACCCCCTCGAAGGAGGCCCGCCTGCTACAGCAGGTCACAAATAGAGGGCAATTAATTTTTACAGCCCTCTGCTCTCAGCGGCCACCACATGCTGGGGTGAGGTCACTCTTGCCGCTTTATTTTTATCTGTTTTAAAGATGTTGGTGCCTTGAGACTCACACTTCCCCTGTGAACTCAGATCCCCTGGTTCACAAGTGGCGGCTCTGCAGAGCTCCATGGTGGGTGACTGTGGGTGACAGCAAAGACCACCACCTGATATTGTGTGAGCTCAGACGAGTCCCTTCCGCTCTCAAGGCCTTAATTTTCTCAACCCCAAATGCTAAGCATCGACTAGACTAGCATTTCCCAAAAATCAGTAATTTCTGAACCGCCACCATCATTTTGTCCTGACCCAGCACCTGTACTATAATTCAAGTCCCTATTTTTCTTTTTCTGTGAATCACCTCATTTTTCTAATGAGACATTTAACTAAAAGGAAACTTGATATCATTATCCTAAATGGAAGTTGGTGTTCCTTGCCATTAATGAAAGGTAACTACAGAAATAAATACCTTGACCACAAGTGAACATTGCTAAATTCCAGCCAGATACTGCTGCCTGCTGATGGCTTCAAGCCTGAGGCCTCTCTCTCTTTGTTCAAAAGGGAGCTTAGAAGTGTCAGGAGGTGCTAAAGACTCTTAGCGCCAGATGAAGAATTTTCCTTTGATCTAACCAGAGGGGAATAATTTTCAAACTATATAAATCGATGCCCTAAAATCTAAAATCACCTTCCCCTCAACCAGCAGCTTGGATGAAGAAGCTGGGAACTTGGAAAGGCACTGGTTTAGATCTTTCCTACAAATCTTTACTTTTGAGTGATGATATAAAGCTCTAGATTGTTTCTGGAGCTTTCTGCCAAGCTACCCAGCATTTGGCCAAGTGTGGTGCCAGGAACACCTGTATTACAGTCCTGGGACCCCAACCTGGACCTACTGAGTCAGAGCCTTTGGATTTGGGGCTCCAGCACCTGCCTTTGTAGCAAAGGCTCTTTGAAACTGGCATTTGAGGGGGCTTCACCCAAGTTAGAGGAACAAAATGTGGCACTCATCAGAAGGCCTACGGGAACAGACCAGCCTTGAATGAGGGCTGGAGCCTTCAATGAGAGTGGACCGAGAATCCAATGTGGTTAGTGCTGGCGGTGTCGGCCGCTGTGCACTTGTGCAAATAAACGATTGTCTTCTGGATAAGGTAGAGATAGATGCCTGGTGGACTTATTCCGAGCCGTAGAAGACCCAGCAAATTCCTCTGACTTTGTCCTCAGAATGGTGTAGAATGAACTCCACCCCTTGGATCCCAGGAGAAACCTTAAGGAGTTGGATTTTATTGACGTCAAGTAGGAAACATTCCTGTGTTCCCAGGAAGGGTGAGGTTCTGTGCCAGGTTAGGATAAGATTACTGAAACTTCTGAGAGAGATAGAGCTCTTTCCGCTGAGAAGCGTCGGCCTAGAGCTGTGAGCGGGGCTGGGGTACCGGGCTGGCCCTGTCTCTGCTCTTGCAGTTTCACTGGGAGGGGTCAGCTCTACCCTCTCTGCCAACAGAAACTTGGAAGCAGCTGTGCCTTTCTGCCTCCCGCTCGCCCTCCCAGCAGGTCTGATCAATGTCCAGTTTAAACCAGGACATTTCTTCTCGCTGTGGAGCCTGTGAACACATGGCGCTCTGGAGCCCAGCTTCTCCTTGTTCGTTGTCATGCAGGTACTGCCGTTTGGAGAGAAAAGTCAGGTTGGGGGCCTCTGCTGCAGCCCCCCTCTTTGAAAACCAGATGAATTCCAAGCAAGGGCAAAGATGATCATGTATCCTGAGAGGTTCCAAGTCTCTGTGCCTCGCCTCCTCATCTGAGGCAAGGTAGCCATTGTCCCATCCTCATAATATGGCTAGGAGGAGGGAATCAAGTCAAGTCTACAAAGCACTGAGGACACACACACTAAATAACAGAAGCTGTTCTGGGTGGGATAGTGTCCCTCCCAAAATTCATGCCTCCCCAGAACCTCAGAATGTGGGCTTATGTAGAAACGCAAATGTAATTAGGTCAGTTGACATCATAATGGATCAGGGTGGGTCCTAAATTCAGCGACTGGCACCCTTATGAGAGGAAAGGGGTACAGAGCTATAAGAACACACAAGAGAGGAGCCACTAGGCCAAGAGTCAGACTGGAGTTTTGCTGCCATAAGCCAAGGAGCATGGAGGATTCCTGAGTTGCGTGGAATGGATTTTCTCTTACAGCCCCCAGAAGGAGCCAGCCTTGCTGATACCTTGACGTTGGACTCCTGGCCTCCAGAATTGTGAGAGAACAAATTTCCGTTGTGTTCAACCCCCTGGTTCTCTGTAACAGCAGCCCTAGGATTATAATGCAGAAGCTAATTTACTGAGCATATAGTAGGTACTAAGCATTTTGTTAAACACGTTACACACATTGTCTCCAATCCACCCACCTGATGAAGTTGATGCTGCCATCACTTCCGGGTTACAAATGGAGAAACCGAGGCCCTGGGATGCTGTCATCAATTCTGGGTTACAAATGGAGAAACCGAGGCCCTGGGATGCTGCCATCACTTCCGGGTTACAAATGGAGAAACCGAGGCCCTGGGATGCTGCCATCACTTCCGGGTTACAAATGGAGAAACCGAGGCCCTGGGATGCTGCCATCACTTCCGGGTTACAAATGGAGAAACCGAGGCCCTGGGATGCTGCCATCACTTCCGGGTTACAAATGGAGAAACCGAGGCCCTGGGATGCTGCCATCACTTCCGGGTTACAAATGGAGAAACCGAGGCCCTGGGATGCTGCCATCACTTCCGGGTTACAAATGGAGAAACCGAGGCCCTGGGATGCTGCCATCACTTCCGGGTTACAAATGGAGAAACCGAGGCCCTGGGATGCTGCCATCACTTCCGGGTTACAAATGGAGAAACCGAGGCCCTGGGATGCTGCCATCACTTCCGGGTTACAAATGGAGAAACCGAGGCCCTGGGATGCTGCCATCACTTCCGGGTTACAAATGGAGAAACCGAGGCCCTGGGATGCTG
>NW_016814761.1:4743788-4805619 GCF_001698545.2 Rhinopithecus bieti | reverse complement strand
GGGGAGAGGAGGGGAGCCAGACCCAAAAAGAAAGAAAGAAAGGGGGGGGAGGGAGGGAGAGAGGGGGAGGGGAGAGGAGGCCACACCCGAAAAGAAAGAAAGAAAGAAAGAGAAAGGAAAAGAAAGAAGCCAGACCCGAAAAGAAAGAAAGAAAGAAAGAAAGAGAAAGGAAAAGAGAAAAGCCAGACCCAGAAAGAAAGGAAGAAAGGAAGAAAGGAGCCAGACCCGAAAAAAGAAAAAAAGAGAAAGAAAGATACATAGAGCCAGACCCGAAAATAGAAAAAGGAAGAAAGTAAGGAAGAGAAAGAAAGAAAAAGAGAGAAAGAAAGGGAGAGAAAGGGAAAAGGGGAATGACTGCATTCTGTGATCCTGTAAATTCAGACGATTTGGGAAGTGTATGCCCTTTATTGAGCTAGTAAATAAACAGTATATTGAAGGCCTACTGTGCGCCAGGCACCAGGAACACAGCAACAAACAAAAGAGTCATAGCTCTGGCTTCGTGGAGTTCCCAGTCCAGCAGTGGGGCACTCACACTGAGGAGGTGAGCCCTGAGAGAAAGCAGGTGGTTCCTGTGCTGGTCATTGTACTGAGTGCTGGGAAGCACCTCACAGGGAAAAGCAGCACAGAGGAGCTGAGGACGCTGTGTGACAGAAACGCTGTGTGACAGAAACGCTGTGTGACAGAAACGCTGTGACAGAAACGGTGTCATCGTGATGCCTGGGGTTCTCTCCGAAGGCCCGTGCTGCATCCAGGACTGTGGG
The DNA here is from genome assembly GCF_001698545.2 of Rhinopithecus bieti. Classification (NCBI taxonomy): domain Eukaryota; kingdom Metazoa; phylum Chordata; class Mammalia; order Primates; family Cercopithecidae; genus Rhinopithecus; species Rhinopithecus bieti. The sequence continues at coordinate 4,804,858 of NW_016814761.1, read as the reverse complement.
GGCCTGGAGAGCAGGCTGTCTTGAGAAGATTCTAGAAAAGTCTAAGAGTTCATCCCTTTTATTAGCTGTATTGTTTACTCTTTAGAAAAAAATAAAAGGAGGTCTGGCTTTCTTCCTTTGGCCTCTAAGATGCCTGACCGTGCACCCAGGGGCTTCCAGGTTGGGCCCTTGGCAGCAAAAGCAGGGGCCCCACAGTGACGGCCCCTCCAGCAAGGAGGCTGTGTTGCTCAGCCTGGGCCTCCCGCACTCCCCTGGGAACAGGTAGCAGGTGCAGACAGTCAGTCTGGAACCTGGGAAGCTTTCCAAGGCCACAGCCAGCAGCCCGGTTTCCAGAGCATCCCCACTTCCTGGGGTGAGAACCCTCCTCCCTACTGTGATGTCTGCATAGGGTCTTAACTTCGGTTCTCTAAAGGAGAGAAGAAAGGAAGGGAAGAAAACAGCTGGAAAAAGAAAAAAGAAAGAAAACGGCTATTTATCTTGATTTTTATTTGGTTATAAAAGTAACCCAAGTTTGCTCTAAAAAATTCAAACGTAAGAGAATCAGTTGGTCTTTAGGCCCTGGTGAGCACAAGAACCTAGTGGGGAGATGATTTAAAATGCAGATTCTGCGGGCCCTGTCCTGGGGCGATTCCGGGGTAAGCGGCTCATGGGGTGCACGCTTAGAAGTGCTGATGTAGAAAGTATGTGCTGGGCCGGGCACGGTGGCTAACGCCTGCAATCCCAGCACTTTGGGAGGCCAAGGCGGGTGGATTACCTGAGGTCAAGAGTTCGAGGCTGATTTGCTCCAGACGACCACCAGAGTACTCCAGACGACCACCAGAGTAAGTGCCAGAGAATAGGCAAGTAAGCAGGGTAAAAGAAAACTTTATTAACTTGCCAATGTGAAGGAGGGGCGAGGTTCACCAGTCTCCGGCGGTAGAGGCCAACGAAGTCGCTCCGGCGTTCTCGGGCGAGGTTCCTAGGTCCGCACACGAGCAGGGACCAAGGAAGTTCACCACCGCGCGCCCGCCGGGAGCGGCTTTTCTGTCCTGGGCCCGAGAGTGGGAGGGCAGTGGGCGGGACATAGGTGGGGCGGGGGCGGGGCATAGGCGGNTTCTCTTTGGGATTGCTTGGTAAGGCCCATCCACCTGGACTTGTATGTATTCCATATTCTTAGTATAATCTCTCTTTCTGATTTGCTCCAGACGACCACCAGAGTAAATGCCAGAGAATAGGCAAGTAGGCAGGGTAAAAGAAAACTTTATTAACTAGCCAATGTGAAGGAGGGCCGAGGTTCACGGGTCTCTGGCGGTGGAGGCTGACGAAGTCGCTCGGGCGTTCTCGGGCAACGTTCCTAGGTCCGCACAAGAGCAGGTGCAGAGGAAGTTCCCCCCGCACGCCCACCGGGAGCCGGTTTTATGTCCTGGGCCTGGGAGTGGGAGGGCAGTGGGTGGGACATAGGCGGGTCAGGGGTGGGGCGGTAGGCGCGGCTAGGTAGGTTTCGATTTTCTTCGGCAGACGTCAGACTGCGCCTGCGCAGTCGACCTGTGTCTTTCCCGGGTACGGGAAAGTTGACAATGAAGAACCCGGAAATGTGCCATTTTAGTCCCTTTGTTCTTTTGTTCCCTCCCTCCGTCCAGACAGAGGCCTGCCTGGCCAACATGATGAAACGCCGTCTCTCCTAAAAATACAAAAATTAGCTGGGTGTGGTGGCAGGTGCCTGTAATCCCAGGCAGGAGAATCGCTTGAACCCAGGAGGCAGAGGTTGCAGTGAGCCGAGATCGTGCCTCTGAACTCCAGCATGGGCAACAAGAGCAAAACTCTGTCTCCAAAAAAAAAAAAAATTGTATATATATACACATATGCCATTCCTTTCCAATTAGAAGCATTCTGCAGGGAGAGAAAGTTCCACCAGGGAAAGACTGGAAGGATGGTGGGCCCCCCGGAGAGACTGCAGCAGCCTGTGCATGACGTCTCACCTTTCAGCAAGGATCCTCTTCTAGCTCAGAAATTCTGCTTTGGGAGAGGACCCAGAGTGGAGTCAGCTCCACGTCAAGTCACTCAGAGGTTGGTGATGGGTTAGACATGAGGTGCTGTTGATTTGCTTTAATGCGACCCCCAGAGCAAATGCCAGAGAAAAGGCAAGTAGGCAAGGCAAAAAAAAACACTTTATTTACAAGCCAATGTGAAGGAGGGGCGAGGTTCACCGGTCTCCCGCAGTGGAGGCCGACAAAGTCGCTCCGGCATTCTCCGACGAGGTTCCTGGGTCCCGCGCACGAGGAGCGGCCTAGGAAGTTCGCTCTGGCGTTCTCCGACGAGGTTCCTGGGTCCCGCGCACGAGGAGGGGCCGAGGAAGTTGGCACCGCGCGCCCGCCGGGAGCGGCTTTTACGTCGTGGGCCCGGGAGTGGGAGGGCAGTGGGCGGGACATAGGCGGGTCAGGGGTGGGGCAGTAGGCGTGGCTAGGCGGGTTCCGGTTCCTCTCCGTCGGAGGTCGGGTTGCACCTGCGCAGTTGGCCCGTGTCTCTCCCGGGCGTGGGAAAGTTGACGGTGAAGAACCCGGAACTGCGCCATCTTGCCTCCGTTCGTCCAAACAGCTGTGAGAAGCGTGGCTGGACAGCATTTAAAACAAACCACAATGTCAGAACTCACCAAAGATCAGGACGCTGCCCAGAGCTAGCCTGAAGGGGGGTCCTAGGAAGACCTAGCCGGAAGGGGGGTCTTAGGAAGACGCCAGCATCGACCACAGAGCAAAGATCTGCAGGCTGGAGATTTTAAGAAGTTTCTAAAACTTTTATTGTTGTTACATAAAACTGGCCAATGAATGTTAGTGTCATCAGAGCTGGGAATTTCTCCTTAGAAGCTCAGTGCGTGTTCCTGGTGGCATAAGTGAACATTTGTCCCACTGTCAGCTCTGAATGTTCATCCTTCAAGAACGTGGCTGTTCCTCACTCTAAATACACCGCGATCATTCTGTTTGGTCCTTAAATGAGCAAATCATTTTCATGGGTTTCTTAGGCCCAGAAATGTTTGATCCCATATCATGGGATCAGAAAGGCCCATGCATGTTTTTGGAAAGTTCAGAAAACTCTGCCTACACATGTCGGCTGGGAGGGCTTAGAAAGAGTTACCTGCTGCAACATGGACAAACCGTGAGGACATTGGGCTCAGCAAAATAAGCCAGTCACGAAAGGACAGACGGGGTAATTCCACTTGGAGGAAGCACCTAAAGTGGCTGGAGTCATAGAGACGGGAAGTAGAATGGAGGTTGCCAAGGGCTTGCGGGAGGAGGAACGGGGAGGTATTCAGCGCGGGCAGAATTTCAGTTTGTGGTGATGATGAAAATGTTCTACTGGGCCAGGAGCAGTGGCTCACGCCTATAATCCCAGCACTGTGGGAAGCCGAGGTGGGCAAAATCACCTGAAGGTCAGGAGTTTGAGACCAGCCTGGCCAACATGGTGAATTAGCCAGGCATGGTGGCAGGCACTTGTAATCCCAGCTACTAGGGAGGCTGAGGCAGGAGAATTGCTTGAGGCCAGGAGATGGAGGTTACAGGGAGCCGAGATGGCACCACTGTGCTGCAGCCTGGGTGACAAGAGCAAAACGCCATCTCAAAGAAAAAGTAAAAAAAAAGCTCTTTTGATGGAAGGTGGTGACAGCTGTACAAAAATATGAATGATGTGAACGTACTTAGTGACCTTAAGCCATACACTTAAAAAGATAAATTTTATCCTATACATATTTTGCCACAATTTTTTAAATAAAGCTTCCCCAAATCTGCAAGCCTGACATCTTTGAGATTTGCATAAAGCTTCCATCTACAGTGAGGAAGTTTCACCTCATTGTCTAGAAGCCCCGACCACTAAAAATCGGGGTCCAAGGTTCTCAGGTTCTTGTCACCCCTTCACCGCTCCCCTGACCCTCACTAGCCTATTGCTGCTCCCACTAACATTGCCCTCCAAGTACTAGGCCCACAGCCACAGCGGCCCAGCGCCGTCCCCACCACCCCTCCACACAAGCTCTCTTTTCTGTTTTACCAACAGAACTGGGACTGGAAGGGTTTAACCCCAGGGCTCTGGCAGTTTCCATTTCTACATGTCAAAAAGGCTTTTTAGCCTAAACTTAAGCCGAGTATGCCTCCAGGAAATACTTGCTTCTTCCCTGTCCCCCAGGGAACCAGGCCTGGGGCCAGATGAAAGAAGCAAAGAAAAGGGAATTTATGCACTGAAAAAAATGGGGCAAGAAGCACTGCCAGCTGTTCTGCCCAGCTGTTCCGGTCACAGTCTGTCGCATCCTTGGGGACTGTGCTGGTCTGGTCACTGTGTGGGAGGTGGACCCTCTGCCTGAAGCAAGATGGCCTGTGCACGGAGAATTGGGAAGAACGTGGACCTGGAGTCAGAGGCCTGGGTGCTGGCCCTGTCTGAGCTGGACCGAGAAATATAAAGTGATGCTCGCTGGAAGGATTTGCTGATATAATCCACACAGAGGCTCGGCCTGTGTGCACACAGATCAGAATATGCACTTAATGAGTGGTTATGCCCACAAAGAAGAAAGAGAAGGAGGAGATAGAGGAGGAGATGGGGATGGAAATGGTAACAACTCTCTCTGCCAACCCTCAGATCAGTCAAGCTGGCTAGTGAGGTCACAGGAGCCCAACTCAAAGTAGCTGAGAAATGAAAGGGAGTTTACTGGTTCATTTTAAGGAGATTTTCAGAAGTAGGTCTGGCTGCAGGCATGGCTGGATCCAGGAACTCAGGCTCCGTCTTCTGGGGTCTTTCTCCTTCTTGCCTCTGCCGCTTCTACTCAGCTTCTGGCTCTCCTCCTTCAAAACGGCTCCTGTTCCTCGGCCCCATGGCAGAGGCAGCAGTCTCTGCCATTTTAGGTGTGTGTCTTCTCAGTGGCAGGAACACCACAAAAAGCTTCTTTCTGTGCTGCTCCAAGCACAGCAATTTCAGGGAATACCATTTCCGGCCCAACCTCTTGACAACAGGGATGGGGGCCATAATGGCTTAAGTTAGGTCACCTGCCATCCCAGGGGGTACAGGGACCAGGCACTGTGATGAAAGTCCCAGAAGAATCATCCTTGTTCCCCAAAGGAAAGAGACGTGGTCCAACATCATGCACTGCAGACCCTTCCTTTCCTTTCTCTTCCTTCCACTGCCTTACCCTTGACACCTCACTTTCCAGGGACCATTAAGACCATCAGGTGACCAACTGCCAGATGGGAAAAGACCTGAATGACTTATCAGCCATTTGTACCTTCAAGTGAATTCATTTCAGGGAGTTACTGTCATCACTCTCAGTTAAATGGTGTTCAGATAGTGGAATGAGGCAATGGAGGAGACACTTGAATGTGGCTGAATAGTTTATTGATAAGAGAGGCCAACTTTGTCGTTTTCTACACCTTCCCAATGAGCCTGCTCCAGACCAGGAATGCTCACAGCACCTCCACCGTTCATCCTGAATGGCTCTGGAGGCCACGGCTGGGAAAGCTGTGGGAAGGTAGTTTGGGGATCTCCCTTGGTCTACCCCAAGGTTTTCCCGGGGGCAGCCCGACCCAAGCCTCCTGTGAGGCAGAAGCTGCTTCCAGCACAGCACTTGGAGCACTTAGAGCACCTTGTGGCTGACGTCGAATGTCATTCCTGCTCTACGTCTTTGCTGCATTCATCAATGCCTTAGACAGTCACAGCACCCATTCCTCTGGCCACAGTGGTAGGCTCAGGAGTGGGCAGTTTGCCTCAGCCAGATCATTTGGGCCCTCTCTGAAAATGACTGTGTTTGCTGTTGGTGGTGAAGTGGCTTTTCCTTTTGGGTGTGGAGCTGCGAGGACACCTGTGGATGACAGCTTGGGTGCCCCCTGACTGCAGGGCAGGGCAGCCTCTTTTCTAGAAGCAGACCAGAAGCCACATAGAATCAAGTGAGGAGAGACACAGAATGATCAGAAGACAGAGCTCAAGTCCCTAGATCCAGCCATGCCTGCCACTAGCACTCTCCCAGAATTTCTAGTGAAAATGAGGCAGTACACTTTTTTTTCTTAACTGTTTTGCACTAGGCTTCTGGACCTGCAATAGAAAGACTGATGGATCCAAAGATTGTCTGGAAGGAAAGAATGATCTGCCCAGAGTGGGTGAGGGAACCCACTCTAGGCAGGACACCCATGAGCTGCTTCTGCTGGCTGGCCTGACATTCTCATTCAACAATTTAGTGAGAATCAGGAAAAAACAGCTGGGACTCATGAGAGTCACCCCATGGGCTGTGCAGCCAGCTGCCTGATGCCCTCGGCTCTGCCACATGCCAGCCCTGTAACCTGGGGAAAGTCACTTCACAACTCAGTTTCCTCACCTATAAGTTGGGTCGATGAGAGTAGCTTCCCCAGACCCGTAGGCTGTGGGAGGAAAGGAAGGCCACCAGCAGCCCCCTCAGGCCCATGCACGGCCCCACACCCCACTTCCCAGCACGGGAGGGCCATGCAGCACTGGGGTTGCCAGCTTACTGTCCATCCTTTTCCTGAACTGAGAGTTACTTGGGGCCAAGGGTCTTCCTTGTGCCACTTACCATGGAGTCACTCCGCTTTTGATGGCTTAGCTTTTAGTCAATAACGACTTGGCTAAATGGATGTTGAATGGATGCTGGGACTTTGCCTCATGGATTTGCGAGTGGTTTGCTCACCAGAGAAACACAGACACGTGCCCCTCCCAGGATCTTTTCATTCCCTCCCCCAGTGCAACCTGCGAGGTCGTCATTTCTCTGTAAGAAGCCACAGTGTACAATCTCTGTCAGGGGCCCAGCTCGCCGGTGCTGAGAGCTTCCGTCTTTCCTGCCCACCCGGTAGTTGCCTGGAGACAAGGGTGTCATGTCATTCATTCTAAGAGCACGAGGCAGTCCTGGGATTTTCACACTGGAGTTCCCGTTTCTAAGGAGTTCTCTGAGTTCCTTGGTGAGGGAGGGGTGTCCAAAGAGACAAGTAGAAGCTGGAGACTGGCTGGGAGCTCCGATGGCCATCCATCGGATGGCCTAGAGATGAAAGTGGCCTGGCTGGGGAGAAGGCAGTGGGGTGAGCGTGGGTCAACCAGGACGTGAGCGTGAGGGGTGAGGAGTACCCCAACTCTGGACCCAGGCTGCCTCACACAACAGGGCACTGCCACCTGCTGACTCACCATCATTGGCAGGTTACTTGTGTTCTCTGTGCCTCAGTTTCCTCATCCATAATAGAATGCTGATCATAGAGCCTACCTCTTAGGGCTATTGTGAAGATCAAATCAATTAATATATGCAAATGCTTAGAATCAGCCATCAGCACATGGTGAGTGCAGTGTGAGTCCTTCCTTCCATCTTTATTATCACAGCCTCTTCATGTGGGGCATGATTAAGAGGCACTGACGTCCTGGATCAGGGACCTTGTTATTCATAGTTCTACCCCCAGGGACGAATAGACAGTGGAGAGCTCTGAACACTGGTGCTACAAAATCATAAGGAGCAGAAGCAGCTGATGGCGGGAGGCCCCCTGGCAGCCAGAGCCTTCCACCGTGGATGACATGTCCACTCAGACCTGACCTTCCTCCTAAGTGGCTGCACAGGCTCAATCTTGGGGACACTAAGGGCTCCCTCTTCTATTTGCTGCAGAGAACAACAGTAGAAATTGTAATTTACAGGTTGTCTGCAAATTACCGCCTGGTCTGATTTATAATTCATAGTACAATATTTATTTCTAACAGGAAATTAATTTTGGAAACTCAGTGGGTGATTAAATTAAATTGCAAAACCATTCCACTTGCTTGGGAGGAGTGGGGTGAGTTACTGGAGATTATATTAAGAGATAAATTGGGAAGCATTTACGCTCGGAAAACCTGAGACAGGAGGAGGGAAACAGTTCATCCCCACTCGAAGGAGATGGCCGTCTTGTCAAACATTTATTACAGAACATGTGCCTTCATGCTTTGGGGTCTCACAGTTACTCATAGCCTTTTCCCAGTGGATTTGTCATTAAGGCAAAGAAAAATAAACGCCAAATTGACTGTATATCCAATTCAATGGCACTCTGAATAATGAACAATCCTAGGGAACAAGGTGGAAGCTCATAGCATTTTCATGACCAGTCTTGGGAGCCACACAGCATCATTTCTGCCACATTCCCTATCACTCCACCCAAGCTCCTCCCATTACTGAATGGGAGGAGTGTCAATGTCACATTTGTTAGAAGAGCAAGTGGGGTGGAATCGTTGATGGCAATCTTCTTTGAAAAACACAATCTGCCCCAGGGTATAATATCTTAGCCAAGAGCCTGACACATAGCAAGAAGCGCTGTGAATGTCAGCCATTCCTTCTGGCTTGGGGGACGAGGAAGGTCACCTGGAGGAGATGGTGTTGGACTGGGCTTTGAGCAGTAAGGATTTCCATAGGCAGATGCTGGCTTGGGACACCTGGGGCAAAGGGATCAGAATGAACAAAGAGAGAACAGAGAGAAAGGCTTGACAGAAGCTGATGGCCCCGCCTGTGTGGAGCATCGGGAGTGTGGAATGTGGGGTGAGAGATTTCCAGGAGCCATGAAGGCCAGGCGTCTTGGAATAAAGTGGGGTGGAGGAAGGGGAGGGTGGGGAACGCAAAGCCAGGCAGGGCCTATCATGGGGGTCCTCTGTGGTCACAGTAAGAACCACTGAGAGTTAGTGGAGCATTTTACACATGCTCACAATGCCATCCAATTTAAGTTTTTTAAAGATGGCTCAGGCTGCTGAATGGAAAACAGATCAAGGGGTGGGTGAGAGTGGATGAAGGAGAGAGACCATTGGTGAGACCTTGGACCAGGGAGGAGATGAATACCAGGAATGGGATCCAAGATGTGTTTTGGAGGAAGATCTCATATCACCTGCTGATGGATGGGAGGAGCAGGTGAGGAAAGGTCTGATATATCAAGATGACTCCCAGGGTCAGGTTCTGCCCTGCTGTACCCTGCAGGGATGCCCGCTGAGATGGACAAGGACAACTTTGGAGGCAACCCCAGAGCACCATTTGGATGTTGGCCTTTGCTGCATGACAGAGTCATTATGGAGAGGGCAGGTGGATGCCTGGGTCTGAGAGTTGAATCTTATCACTGACTCCAAATGGCCTTCGTGGTGGTTTTGGAGAAGAGGAAATTGTGCCCGAAGTTGGTTGGGAAGACTCACTCCTGGACAGTGTGGACTGGGGTGAGAAATGAGGGAGAAGGGGAGGTAGCTTGAAGGGTGCTGCTTTGAGGAGATGAGAGGACGAGGGCTCCGAACTCTGCCCGCTGCCATAGGGAAAGAAACCCTAAGTGCATCAAGCGCCGAGGAGCTGACCACAGTTGTCCCAGGGCCTCAGACGATGATTTCTCAATCAGGGTCAAAGAGCTCACACACTTCTAATCAAATAAGCTCATCAAAGGGGCAGCTAAGAGCCTGAATATCAGACACTGTTCCACTGACATAATTTTTTACTGTAAATTAATTTTCTTTAAAATGTCCCAAAGAAGCACTGACGATCGCAATATAGCACTGTGGAGAGAGCAGTGGATGGGAGCTCGGAAAACATGAGATCTACTCTGGCTTTACTGCTAACCAACTGGACACCTTGGGCACGTCATTTCGGTCTGTGGGCCTCAGTTTCCTTCATCTGCCAGGCCGGAGTAAAATTGATGTATCACTCAGCAGAGTAATGTTGATGCAAAAGCACCACCTGTGAGCTCACGTTCCCTGGATACTCACCAGCTAGTGCAGTACCATGAGCCACGGCAAGTACCTTCGCTCCTCAGCCCAGGTGGGATGGATTAGGAAGTGCCCAGGAGCCAACGCCCTGAGTCAATAGGACATGGGGATTGGGAAAGTATGTCTGAGGCATGCCCCACGCCATCTCCCAGGGGTCCCCAGTGAAATTGCCTACAGGAGTAGCAACTCCACAGCCAGCTCATTACCGCCCTGTGTCTGTTTCCTCCCTTTCCTTGCCTCTCCGTTCCTCACACCCCAACAGGAGCTTCCTGGGATCAATCGCCAAACAAACCGCTTGCACCAAAAGCCTCAAATTAGGAGCTACTTCTGGGCCAGCCTCAGACAACTACAAACTCCAAATTCAGAGATCAGAAGACATGAATAGTGGATGAGGCTACACACATGTACACATGCATGCACATATACGTGTACAGCACATAGCATCCAGCACAATGCCTGGCCCTTCGCAGACATTCAGCAAATATTTTTTAAATGAGTGAATTAATGAATGAATGGCCTTCCTTTTTGCAGCATTTACTTCAAGTCCCTGGCATTTCAGGACATCAACAAAGGTGTCAGAAAGCATAGGCAGGATTCCTGGGGTGTGATCTGGGGTCATTCCAGGAGCCTGTCTGTGGATGGAAAGGGCAGGGAGCCCTCATCTTCCACTCTGCCCCTCCCAGCCGTCCTGCCAGTCTCTGCCGGGGCTTCCCTCCCCACCAGCTCTCTTGCTGGGCCCCCCACCCTAGCCCATCTGTTCAGCATGTGTAAGCATTGTCAAATTGTTTGAATAAATTGTCACTCTGATTAAAATGTTTATGTCTGCAGGATGACTCGTTTCTGCTAAATTGTACCCAAATAGTCTCACATTTGCTGTAGATATTTGACATCTGTGTCTGGTCTCCCCACTGACAACCAGATGGAGAGCTGGATCCAAGCAGAAGCTCCCCTGCTCCCTTGTGCACTCATCACTCACAACCTGAAGCCACTCAGGGCTTGGGCCAAATGGGTGGGAGGGAGGATAGACTGGGTGTCTGGCCCACCCTGCCTTTGACAAACCTCATGGGTAAACACACACACACACACACACACACACACACACACACACACCACAAGTTTAATTTTCCTCAGATCAGACTTAGATGGCAAGATCTTTAGTGCCTCTTGGTCCTAAGGTTGGCTCCAAAAATTAGAAAAAAAATTTTAGTGCCTTCTCAAAGATGGTTGGTGTTTACTGTGTGTTAAAAAGTGCAGATAAAGGACATTCCGAGAAGAATCCCATACACCCCTGGGATCCCAGACTCAGCTGGTCAAAGCATCAGCTTTTGCAAGGTACCTTTTGCAAGGTACAGAACTTCCTTGTGATAGCCCTCACTCTACAGGATGGGTGGCTGTATAGATGGAAAGAAGGAAAGAAGGAAAGAAGGAAAGAAGGAAGGAAGGAAGGAAGGAAGGAAGGAAGGAGGGAAGGAAGGAAGGAAGATGGATGGAGGATGGATGGATGGATGGATGGATGGATGGATGGATGGATGGACAGATGGATGGATGGATGGATGGATAGATGAACATAATAACAAACATCATCTATTTAATGTCTGCTGGTATACATGCAGCATTTACTTTATCACTAGCAATAATTAGTGCTCTATTATTGCATAACAAATTACCACAAACTTAGTGGCTTAAGACAACACACATTTGTTATCTCACAGTTTCCATGGGTCAGGTGTCTAGGCATGACTTAGATGGATCCTTTACACAGGGTCTCACAGGCTGCAATCAAGGTGTTGACTGGGCTTCATTCTCATCCAGAGACTTGACTGTGGAAGAATCTGCTTCCAAGCTCTTTCCTGCTGTGGGCAGCACCCATTTCTTTTCCCAACTCCTTACTGGTTGTCAGTTGGAGGTCCTAGAGGCATCCAAAGTTCCCTTCCACGCAACTGGCTTTATAGGCAGTTCACACGTGGCAACTTCTTCAAGGCCATCAAGAGGTTCTCTCTCCAGTCTGCTAAGATAGAGTCTGATGGTGGTCACCCCAGGAGAAACATGGCCTAGGGGATGGCAGCCCCCTGCCACTGAGGCAGTCCCCCCAGGTTCTGACTCCTGCAGCTGGCTGCTGATAGACATCCCAGCAGCTGGAGCAGTCAGTTCTTCATGGGGGTGGGATCTGGGGATGTACTTCCACACCCACTACAGGTAACACAGCTGAAAAAAACAAAGGCAGGAGTGATCCTGCAGTTAGGACAGCTGTGAGCTGGATAAGCCCAGCCTAGAGAAGCATCCACTGGACCTGGCTGTGTCTGGATGGCATCTGCCCAGACCTGTGCTGGGATGGACGTGTTCTTTTTCAATGTCATCTGCAACCATTTCTCATCCAGGAGAAATTTCCACCTCCCTCTGTTTCTCTTCTCTAGGCGATTGCACCCCACAAGGCCAGAGATCTGTTTTATTGAGCATCTATTACATGCCAAGTACTGGAGAATGCCACTCCCTCACCTATCAGTCCTGTCTATAGGGCCTCCTTACAGGTGACTGTGAGAGTTAGAGGAAACAGTGCATGTGAGAAGTTCAGGACAGCATTTGGCTTAAAATAAGCACCCAACATAGAGCAGACAGTGATGTGAACATGCTCTCACCCAAAACACCCCCAACACCCTCCAGGGCTTTTCTCCACACTTCCGACATCTGGGGCTGGTGATTCTCTGAGGGGCTGCACTGTGCATCCTGGGATATTTAGCAGCATCCTTAGCCTCCGCCCGAGATATGCCAGGAGCACACCCTACCTCCCCCATTTTGACAATCAAAAATGTCTCCAGACATTGTAAAATGTCCCGTGGGAGGGGCAGAACGGTCCCTGTTGGAGAAACAACTGCTCTGGCAGAAGACAGACCAAGACACAGTGCAGGCCCTGGGGAGACGTGTGGCCTTCTCAGAGAGGCGGTCGTTGGCCCGCCATCAGGTCTGGGTAGGATTTCTGAGGTGAGGAGGAGGAGAGAGAAAAATTCCAGGATGTGGGAAGAGCACACGGGCCGGGGCATGGTGGGGACCCATGCTGCTGGCAATGTCCACCCCAAGCTGGGGCACAGGGGCTCTGTGGGCTGAGTCATTATGGAGAAGTGTCCATGATCAAATGCTTAGCTCTACCTCCGCCCGACCCCTTCCCTTTCTGTTGTTTTATGTCCCCCTCTCTTTTATTCACCATTCCATTTTAGGGCTTCCCCAAACATGTCCTTCCCAGGACCCTGGCTCTTGGAGACGCCACCTTACTTCAAGGGTCTCTTGCTGTACAAAGCCTCTGCTGGCCCCTTGGGCAGCCAGACACTGCCCCCAGCTCCCCATCCCCAGCAGCGATGTCCAGTCCACGCAGGTCATGGGCATCCATCCTGCCAGGCCACTTCCCGTGGAGACGCCCAGCTCTGGGAACGCTGTCCCCACACTCCTTTTGGGTTTTTCTGCTGGGCTATTCCTTGCGCCTTCAGCTGAAATAACACAGGTGCCTGCCTCTTGTTTCCTGCCCTCCCAGAGAAGCCAAACATCCGCAGGAGAGGGGACATGGAGACAGCCAGAGCCCTTGTCTGGGTCCTGCCCTGCCTTCTCTGCCTGGGAAGCCTTTGAATCTGTTTACCCTCCTCAACCGGCCAGGGTCAGGCCATGGGGTGCTGGCTCCTGCCAGGCCCATCGGCCTCGCCAAAGCCACAGCTTGTCCTGCCCAAGGCCAGGGGCCTGTCCTCTGCCAGCTTAAAACCTTTAAGGCTATTCTGCAGCGCATCCAACCAGCTTCTGCCTTCCCATCAACTCTGTCAGCCTCCCACCCACGATGGCAGAGGGAACGTGGTGGCCAGGGCAGAAAACAAACCCTGACTCAGAGCAGGATCTCCCTCCCCCTCCCTCCCCACACTTATTTGGCTGTAAATTTATCAATTTGTCCTACAGCATAGATTCTGGATATGAGCCCTTCCTGTAGGAGAACCCATCCTGATTCTTGCAGATGTCTCTTCCCAGGTGCCCATGTGAGTCCCTCACCCCCGAGTCTGCCATCTCCACAGCCAGAGGGGCCCCATGGAGATGGAAGTTAAGTCCCAGGTGTCACCTCTCAGCTCATGATGCTCCCATGCATCCGCATCTTATGCAGCATAAAAGCTGAAGTCCTGGTTATGGCCTGGGTCCCATGACACCCGCCCCCTGCCTCTTCCCGTACTCTGCCTGCACTCTCCCAGAGTGTTCTGTCCCAGGACACCAGCCTCCTTGCCAGTCCTCAGGTGCTGGGTCCACTCTCCCCTCCTGACCTGCACACTTGCTGTTCCTCCACATGAAACAGGCTCCCTGCTAGACCAGCACATTACTCTCCTGTTTTCTTTAGATCTGTACAAACATTTTGCCTTCTCTTTGAGACTTTCTCTAACCACCTTATATTTACATTAGACACACTCTGTTATCACCATCACCAAGACCATCACCACCAACTATCACCACTTATAATCGGTGACAACTACACATCATCATCACATCACCACTATCATTACTATCATCACCACCATCACCACCCACCCCCATCATCATTACCACCATCACTACCACCTCATCACCATCATCACCATCATACCACCATCATCAACCATCACTACCACCACTACCACACACTACCATAATCACCACACATCATCCATATCACCACCCACCACCACCACTACCACCATCAACACCATATCCTATCACCACCACCAACACTACCACCACTACCACCATCACTACCACCATCATCACCATCACTACCACCACTACCACCATCACCACTATCATTAGTGGAAAATGTCTTCATGTTTCCTGACAATGCATTACGGGAAGACTTGGGATTATTGAGCAAGGAAGTGGGTGCAGTACTGTGCCGAGCGTGGAGTGTGTGTTCGTTCTCTCCTGCCATCCTCACCACCACACTAGGAGTGGGCACAGCAACACCCCACTTTACAGGTGAAGAAAGAAACTGAGGCCGGGAGATTTAAATGACACTTGAGATTGCAGAGTTGGTGACGGGCAGCACAGCGCCTGGAACTCAAGCCGCTCCCCTCTAGAATCCACAGCACCATGACCACCCCAGGCTGCCCCTGGGTCAGGGAGCCCAGCTCCCAGGTTGGCCTAGGAAAGACAGGCTCCAGTGACCCCTAGTTCGAGGAACGTACCTCAGAGAAGACTTAGGTGGAAGTTCATGCCCTCTCCCGGGCCCTTCCATGACTGCAAGGAGAACGTCTCCATGGAGTGCGAGCATATGTTAACCCTTTTCTGACATTTGAATGGCAACAAACATGAAAAAGGGAACCTCATATTCAGAACCTTCACAGGCAACCATCTCCTGCCAGCCACACGCATAACTCGGCTGTGTCTTCATTTCACTTATTTTTAGGGGTATTGTCTATTTGTGGCATGTGATACTGGTTGCCCAAATACTGTAATTATTTAAAATTTCCATGTTAAATACATTTATTGGACTTAAGAAAGCAAAGTGATTTAATTTAAAGAAATTTATGAAACAAGTGATAGCGGTACAAAAATGATTGGGGTTGATGCAACTCCATCCTAGCCCAAATTCAGTAATAATAAACTATCGGCTGCCAAGGAAGAGGGAAACCTTGCCAGCCTTCAAGGACTTTATGTTCCGGTTCAAGGGTTCTCACCTGGGCATTATTGACATTGGGGCAAGTTCATTCTCTTTAAAGGGTGGGCAGGGGCTGTCCTGGGCATCGTAGGATGTTAAGCAGCATCCCTGGCCTCTACCCACTAGATGCCAGGAGCACCTCGCACCCTCTCCTGACAGCCAGACCTATCTCCAGTCATTGCCCAATGTCCCTGGTTGAGAACTGCTGACCTAGTTGCAGGTGGCACCCTGAGGAGTCCTCAGACACCCTCTCTGGCTGTCAACCTGCAGAGGAATGCAGCAGAAAAGCTGCAAAGGGAGGAGGGCAAGCCTCAGTCCCATCCACTCACTTCCCGGGTCTCAGAGCTGGCCCGGGTTCCTCCAGGACCTGCAAAGTCCTTGCAGTAAGCAGCGGAAATGCAGGCGCTGTTATCTCTTTCGGATCCTGCTATCTTCATGGGATTTCTGTAGCTGAGTTCCCAGAAAGACTGCAGCTGCACAGTCAAAAATATCCGTGCCGTTGTGGCTCTCGGAGCTGTTCGTATGAGCTGAGCTGCACCACACAAGTGGGGTGGGGGGTTGGGGGAGTTGAAGTTGGGGAGAAATTAAGGAAAGAAAAACAACAAAACAAAAACCTTCACAAAGCAGATCCAAATGGGAAGAGAAGTAGAAATACAATATGAAATACGGGAAGAGCGGAGATGAGAGGATCATTGGGGAATCTTTTAATAAGATGCCAAAAAAAATTCAGCAGAACAAAGGAGTATGGGAAAGGACGAGAGAGTGTTGACTGAGGACACTTTCCTGCTCCAACACGAGCCTGAAAGCGAGGGCTTCTCAGCTTTGGCTGCATGCCAGAGTCACGTGGTTTGGAGGCGGGCTTGGTACACGCCCAGGCCTTCCCTAGTGCCACTGAAGGTGTCAGTGGCCTGCTTTGTTGGAGAGGCCTCGTGTGATTCTGACATGTCGCCAGAAATGAGCATTTTCTTATTTTCTGATTTTATTTTACTTTAAGTTCTGAGATACATGTGCAGGACACGCAGGTTTGTTATACGGGTATACATGTGCCATGGTGGTTTGCTGCACCTATCAACCTGTCATCTAGGCTTTAAGCCCCACATGCATTAGGTATTTGTCCTAATGCTGTCCCTCCCCTTGTCCCCACTCCCCAACAGGGCCCAGTGTGTGATGTTCCCCTCCTTGTGTTCTCATTGTTCACCTCCCACTTATGAGTGAGAACATGCGGTTGGTTTTCTGTTCCTGTGTTAGTTTGTTGAGAATGATGACTTCCAGCTTCATCCATGTCCCTAAGAAGAAATGAGCATTTTTTTCTTTTTTCTTCTTTTTTTTTTCTGAGATGGAATTTCGCTCTTGTCCTGCCAGGAGTGCAGTGGCTCTATCTCAGCTCACAGCAACCTCCACCTGCTAGATTCAAGCAATTCTCCTGCTTCAGCCTCCCAAGCAACTGGGAATACACAAGTATGCCACCATGCCCAGCTAATTTTTTTATTTTTAGTAGAGACAGGATTTCGCCATGTTGGCAGGCTGGTCTCAAACTCCTGACCTCGTGATCTGCCCGCCTCAGCCTCCAGAAGTACTGGGATTACAGGCGTGAGCCACGGCACGTGGCCCCAGAAATGAGCATTTTCTAAAACTTGAAAACCTACCAGGTAAGTCTCTGGTGCTGTTCCTATTTTATTTCTAAAACATCTTGCTTGGCAACGTGGCATCTTTTTTTTCTTTCCTGTGATTTCCTTCCTTCTGCTTTTTTTCTTTTTTTCTTTTTTAATGTTTCTGACTGATTATTGCCATTTCAGGGACTATGCCAAAGCTCTCTGAAGTAGCAAAATCCTGCTTATATCTAAATCATCCCTAAGCTCCCAGCAATGGCAGGCAGCCCTGGGCAGGCCCTGCACCCAGCAACCTCTGCCCACAAGCACACATCCCCTGCAACACGGTTAAACCATGTCCACCTGGCTCCACACGCTTTCTAAAGGAGAAAAGAGGTAAGCCCTCCAACCCCTCAAATATACACCATGATGAAGATGTTGAGCCCAACAAATTACAGACAAACATTTGAGATCAGCATGTGAGAAAGTGGGCTTGGCAGAACGTGTTTGGCCAGATGTTCACAGATGTTGCAGGAAAGGGGGCCAAATGTGGAAAGGCTGGACAGGGTTGACCCACAGGACTCCCCTTACTCTAAGCTGCAAATGTGCATCCCAAGCCTATTCCAGGGCCCCAAATCCTGCGCTTCCTAAGTCTGTTTGACTCTTGAAGCAAGCACCTCTCAAGGACCAGTTAGCTTTGCAAATGCAGAAACGGGATGCCTGGGCATAACCCAGGAACAAGCCCAGCTTCACTGAGACACAGACTCCTTTTTTCCAGGCTGTTTGTGCTCATGCAAATTCAGCAAAGCCACCGCAATGCAGGCCCCGGCCAGGGCCCTGGTCTGTCTGGTCCCCACTGTGGTCTGAGTGTCCAGCGTGGCATCCAGTGTGTCTGGTCCCCACTGTGGTCTCAGTGTCCAGCGTGGAATCCGGCATGCAGGTGTTGGGGATAGGTTACATTTTAGTAATGACTTTTTAAAAACAAATAAATGAGTGAATGGGGCCGGGCATGGTGGCTCACGCCTGTAATCCCAGCACTTTGAGAGGCTGAGGCGGGTGGATCACCTGAGGTCAGGAGTTTGAGACCAGTCTGGCCAACATAGCGAAACCCTGTCTCTACTAAAAATACAAAAATTAGCCGGGTACACTGGCATGCACCTGTAATCTCAGCTACTGAAGCAGGAGAATCACTTGAATCTGGGAGGCGGAGGTTGCAGCGAGCCCAGATCGCGCCACTGCACTGCAGCCTGGGCGACAGAGCGAGATTTTGTCTCACAACATAAATAAATAAATAAATAAATAAATAAATAAATAAATAAGTGAATGGATGATAACACTGTGAATGACCTCATTGTCTACACAGCAGTCACATGTCAGATCTTTAAGGAGGTGTTTTGTCAGAATCGCCTCTGTTTTGATGCACGTGAGATTGACATCTGGGGCAGCCAACGGGGCAGTCAGGGAAACAGAACTCTCTGGCACCACTTTTGAGCTTGAGGGTCTGCTCCCATCTCTGACAATGGAATTCACAGCAGGGTGCAAGCAGGGCTGAGAATAGGATGAGGCAAGTGAGGCACAAGGATGCAAAACACTCAGCAATGTCACCTCCAGACTCACGCAAGCGCAGGGCCGGTCTCTACAAGCGAGGCCTCCTTGATTTTGAGCCATGAGCACGGCACTTGTCTCACCATTGTCCTGGCCCTGCGGGTCTCAGGCAGCAGGAAAATACCAGGAAAACAGAGCTTGTCTTCCTGGAGTGTAAATTCTGCCCAAAGACTTGGCAGGGGAACTAATTTTTCTGTTAAAAAAGATACAGAAAAGATCAGAGAAGAATGCAAAACCGAAGAGTTTTTAAGATAAAACATGCCCCAGGTCCTAGGAATACAAGCCCTTGTTTTCACCTTGAAGTGGTAGTGGGATCTGGGTAGAAATTTGAAAGAAGTTCCAATTAAACTGTTGATGAAAAGATTAGAAGACAGAATATGTGCTTACTGAATCTGCAGGAGACATGCACTGTCATCTTAAGATTCCTAAACATCAGAGCAGAGAAGAACAATGCACTGAGGTGGCCTTTGTGCTGGATAAAATTCCACGCTGCAGCTAAAAGCAAAGCTAGCTGCACAGGCATTGATCTACGGAATATGACTGAGCAGCCTCCGAGTGCTGGGCTCTGTGCTGGGGCAGACGTGCAGCTGTGAGATCAAGTGGCAAATCACAGGCGAGTGCCTGGAGGAAGAGAGCTGTGACAGTCCTGTTCGGATAGTTTCCATTTTACTCTTCCTTCAAGACCCAGTGGTGACTAAAAGCCTGTAAGAAGAAGATTTTTGAATTGCAGATAAACCACGATAAGCTCCATGTATTAGACCAGGCAAGATATGCCTTAAGGACAACTCCACAGTGCTTAGATTCTCAAATTCTGAATTCCACTGAGTTTAATTATCTGAACATGACAACACCGTGAGGGTTCATTGATAAAACCTTGAGTTCTAGCAATGCTGCCTGTTCATTCATTCATTCTTCATCCATCCTTCCATGTGTCTGGCACTGCCGGGGCACTGAGATTCTCCAGTCCCCAACTACTGCTCGAAGCATCCAGTGGTGGAGACAGACACGAACCAGTGAGTCTCACACGGAGCCAGCGGTACTGAGGGACAAGAGCTCGGGTGCAGGGTCAGGGTGACAGTGAGCTCTGCACCATGAGTGGATGGTGCCTGCTGGGGCAGGCCACTGAACGAGTGCTCAGCAGTAGAACAGGACCCTGTGTGAGAGAGAATCTGGGAGAAGCTTGGAAAGCAAAGTCACAGGTCCAGGACAAGAGTGGAGAGAGGCACTCACCTTGCACCCCAAAATTTAAGGGCACACAAAAAAACTCAGGGATCAAGATAAAGAATATTTTAATGATTTTAATGCAACACTTAGAAAACAATCAAAATTAATGTGAAACATTCATGATAAATAAATTATCAAATTTTAAAATCAGGACGGGGTCCCACAAGGCCAAGGTCACGGTAAGGTGAGTGAGGCCGGTCATGCAGGTGCAGGTTGAAGCCCATCATGATCTAAAACTTTTATATCACACTTTTGCATTAATTTTATTTGTTAAGCATTGCATTATTGATCTTGATTCTGAGTCATTTCCACCCCTTTTTCCATTTGTGCACTTGTGGTCAATGCTCTCTCTCCCTACCCTGGTCCCACCCTGCAAGGACGAGGGATTGGGGAAGGAGGCAGGGGCTGGACCACAGCAGAGGTTCAAGGGTCATGCTCCAGACACTGGGGTTTATCCAGTGGCATTGGGGAGCCACAGAATGACACATCCGACGTGTTTGTGTGACAAGATCGCTTGGGAGGAGAATTTGTAGTGAGGGGAGGGAGGACCAGAAAGAAGAGGGTGAAAGCAGTTAGGAGAGAGTCATGAGTATCTAGGCAAGAGGCACAAATAATTTGGAGAAGACTGGTGGGAAAACGGTGAATGAATTAGAGACCATTAGGCAGTGAAATCAACAAGATAAAGGCCAGGACACATGGATTCAAGAGTATCACTTCTAATGTTCTGATGGTACAATTCACTGTAGCCATGATGAGCTTGGAGTGGGGGTAGAGAGGGCGTCTGGGTTTTGGCCTATCGAAGCTCTGTTCATTTGCAGCATTCTAGTAAGATGATGAGCAGGGGGTGGGCAGGCAGGTCTGCAGGCAGAGAGATTTGGTTGCATTTGGGTTGAAGGAATTGGTTTGGGAGGTATCGGTGCAGAGGTGGTAATTAGGGGAGTCACATCAGACAGGGGACCCCATGCTGTGGCTCGTGAAACATTGGGATATACTCAAAAATGACCTGCTGTCCATCTGCAAGTCAAGCCTGACTGGATGTCCTGTGTTTTTCTTTGCTACACCTGGCAGTAGCCCCAGTGGTGACTGGGGCCACAGGCTCTGGTGAGCTCACCTGGAAAGCAGGTAGAGAAGAGAAGGGGCCTGGGAAGAAGCTGCTGAGGAGTCTGGCAGCTGCAGTCTCCAGACTGCAGGGGAAACCGGGAGAGTGGTTTTGCAGAAGCCAGAAAGAAAGGTCATTTGGTTACTGTGTCAAGCTGCCAAAAACCAGGTAAAATGAGAACAGAAGGCAGAGTGCTCTGGACTTAGGCATATGGAAGTCATGGGGTCTCTCACCAGGTGGTTTTTTGCAGAGGGCAGGAAGCCAGATGGGAGGGGCAGCGAGGGGCACAAGGAGAGGTAGGCAGAAGCAAGTTGGCCATGTGGAGGTGAGAGAGTCAGGGCAGCGGCTGAGGGAGGTAGGGGCGCAGGTAGAGATGGGAGCATGTCCAGGTGTGCATGTTCGTGTCTCTGAATCAGTCCCTTTCTCCATGCACAGCCCAGGAGCCCCCAGCATCTCTCCCTGGACAGTGCTCTTTGTCTCTCAGGGCTTCTGGTACAACCCCTCCCAACTTGTCATCATCTCTTCTCTCCTGTCCCCCACCTGGTGTGATTTTATACATCCCCAGTATCCTGTTCTCCCTGGATAGACCCCCCCACTCTCCAGCACGGCCTGGGGGCCCTCCTCCTCTGCCCTCACCGACCCCTCCCACACTCCACCACCCAGACACCCTGCTCTGTGTCACTTCCAAGCCACTATTCTTCTGATTTTCAAAGAAGTTGAAACCTTTTGCTTGACCCCTGAAAGTCTCTTGTAGGCACTGTGTTTGGAGAAATAGGTCCTTCCCGGGATTCCTGCTGAGCCATCCTGCATTAGTGCTCTCTCTGCCCAGCCTTTGAGGGGCTAGTCTCCCACCCAACCTGGCCAGCAACTGCCCCGGGTCACCTCTTCCGGCTCAGTCCAGCAGGCCAAGCTGATCAGCCTGGGAAGGAAGCAAGCCTGCCCCATGCCGGACAGACTGCAGTGGCTAAACGAACGTGAACATGGCCATCTGCCTGGAGAGGGCAATGTTATCATCACCAGAAAAACCCAAGTAAGCTGGTGAGGCCACAGTAGATGCAGGGAAGAAGCCCACAGCCACTCACCGGGCATGAAGCTATGGATTCGATGCTAAGTCTGTCACCAGCAGCCGTTCCTCATCCATCATGGGGGTGCTTGCTTCAGGGTGAGTTTAATCTTAGTATCTATTTTGCTCTCATTGTCCACTGAAATTATTCCAGCCCAAACAAACTTGTGATAGGAATGATAACTCTATCAGATTTTTTAGTTCACGTTTAGATTTTTCTTCAAATAGTATTTTGATGGGGGAAGTCACAGAGAATTAAATAACAGTTTTCCAAAGAAAGGAAGTGTTTTTTCATTATAGAAAGTGATCTGCCTGTGACTTATAATTAGAACTAGAAACAAAACATGGGAAAGAAATGTATTTTTGACATATATGTATTTCATTATCAATATATATGCACATATATATTAATACATCTTATATACAGAGATACACACATGTATGTTTATGTATATCAATATATGGTATCAATATATGCATATAGTGTGTGCACATGTACAAAATATACCTATTTTTATATACATTATACAACTTTACAAACAAGGTTGGCTGTACCAAAACCAACGGAAGTAAGGCTGGCTAGGCATGGTGGCTCACGCCTATAATCCCAGCACTTTGGGAGGCCGAGGCAGATGGATCACTTGAGGCCAGGAGTTGGAGACCAGCCTGGCCAACATGAAGAAAGATGTCTCTACTAAAAATAACAAAAATTTGTCGGGTGTGGTGGCAGGTGCCTTTAATCCCAGCTACTAGGGAGGCTGATGCAGGAGAATCCCTTGACCCCAGAAGGTGAAGGTTGTAGTGAGCCAAGATTGCACTACTGCACTCCAGCCTGACAGAGTGAGGCTCTGTCTCAATTGAAAAAAAAACACAAAGCGAAGGAAGGAAGGTGGACCACAGTACCTGACTATCAGTGTGATAATCACCACGGCAGTGGTCCTGGGAGTCCTCATGTCCGGATGCTCCTTCGCTGAGCACAGGTGGCTTGTACCACATTGCTGCATTTTAATCATCACCCACTGGTGAGGACACTGAAGGTCAGTGCCCTTGTGACTTACTTGAGATTACCTTGCTGGGCTTGAACCCAGGTCTCCTCACTCCAAATGCCACAGTCTTTTCAATAGCTCCGTTGCCTCCCAGTGGCACACACTTACCATTTTACAAACCCCAAACTTGTCTCCAAGAGGCAACTGCTTTAATTGTTTGATATCTTTTATCTCCCTTGCCCGGAATCTAACCCAGTTTTAAAAGGGAATACCTCGAACTTACAGCATTGGGGAGATATCTTCTGGGTGCTGGCTCGGCTGTCTGCTGATTGATAAATGCCAAGACTGATCCTGAGTTGAGGCAAGAGATGGGTGCAGTCCTGGGAAGAAAAAGCACGCCTGGAGCATCAGCTGACTGGCGAGCGAAAGCCATGCTAGTGTCGAATGGGGTCACAAAAGCCACCTGAGCACTGCAGCATGTGCCTGTAGTCCCAGCTACTCAAGAGGCCATAGGGGGGGATTGCTTGAGCCCAGGAGTTTGGGACTGTAGCACGCTATGACTGCACCTGTGAATGGCCACTGCACTCCAGCCTGGGCAACAAAGCGAGGCCTCATCACTAAAAAAGGAAAAAAGTTATCCAGGGCCAGGAGACTCAGCCAGTTGCCCCTCATTTTCCAGCCCTGACTCTGCCATTTAGTGTAACCCTTGAAAAGACATGCTAGGACTATGACCTGTTCTTATAATATTTTCAATCCTTTATGTGGCCGCAGATGTTTCTTGGCCCACACGATGGACCCGTCACACCCTATGGAACCTGAACTACTCCTGTAGGCAAAGTGCACTCCAGAACCAGCAGCTGGGACCATCCAGGTCACAGCAGCCTCAAATCATCTGACCTAAAAACCCAGATTGGTGTTTCTTGAACAGCTCCTCCAATGCCAGTGCAGTCTTAGAACTCAGATTGCTGCAAAGTGGGAAGGAAATCTCCCTTCCCCTGGGGCCAGTGACCAGCTGACCTAACTGCCAAGGCTGCTAGACTGCTCAATGGCTCAGCAGAGCTTGTGTCTTCACTCACAAGGGACAAGCCTTAAAATCCGGTTCTGATATTTACTTTGAGGCTCTAACATATTGTTAGCGAAAAACCTGTTTAGAAATACCTTTATTTATTTATTTATTTATTTATTTATTTATTTATTTATACTTTAAGTTCTAGGGTACATGTGCACAACGTGCAGGTTTGTTACACAGGTATACATGTGCCATGTTGGTTTGCTGCACCCATTAACTCATCATTTGCATTAGCTATTTCTCCTAATGCTCTCCCTCCCCCCTCCCCCCACCACACTAGAGGCCCCGGTGTGTGACGTTCCCTGCCCTGTAGAAATACATTTTGAGTTAATCAAATGCAATCGAGAAAATGAGATGTCATCCAAAAAGTTAATGTAACAAAGATTTTTTAAAATAGTAATTCTCATTGCTGGGGATGGTGTGGTGCAATAGGCTTTCTTATACGCTGCTAGAAGCTCCTTCAGGAAAAACTATTTGTTGATGGGTGTGTCTGTGTGTGTGTGTGTGTGTGTGTGTGTGTGTGTGAAGAAATGTGTTAAAAACACTCATCCACTTTAATCAGTAATTCCACTTTTGGGAATCTGGCCCAAGAAAATAATCAGGAAATAAAAACAGGTTCATATAAACAGGCATTAATCATGGCATTATTTGACTTTTTAAAAAATTAAATGTCCAACACTACCAAAGTGATTAAATAAATTATGGAATGTCCTTATGATAGAATATTTATACAGTTATTAAAACTGATGTTTGCATAGTTTTAATGCAAACATACTTTGATGTATGCAGAGTATTTTTTTAATAAAAAGGAAATGGCATGTTTGTGACCTGACATTGAGTGCAAACTGCATACACAGAGCACAGTGGCACTCAGCACAGGCTGTCATAGACAAGGACCTGGAAGAAAATATTTTGAGATTAATAACAGTCAGAATATGTGAAACTTCTGTTTTCTCCTTTCTACTTTTTTTTATTTTCTTCTACAGCTTTAGAATTATCTTGATTTCCTTTCATTACAAGAAAATAAATACTTAAATACATTAGTAAATATTTTGGAGTAGAGGAGACTTTTAAGAGGGTGGTTATGAGTAGTTGTATATTCACAATAGCAATATTCCCCCCTGGAGAGTGAGCTAGTAAACACGTGCTCTGTTATAAATAGCTGTAGGGCTTTGACATTGCCTTTACATTCAAAATGAGTTCATGTTATGCTGAGAAGGGAGTCCCGAGGGAAGCAGGACCTCGCTGCAGAGCTTGGCTTAGGAGGAGCAGAGAGCTGGGTGCTTCCCCACCTGATTCCCAGCTTCTGTTCTATGAGTTCCAAGCCGCAAAACTCTGGGCAAGTCACTTATCAGCTGTGATCCATCTGTCCCCTTCGATAGAGCAGCATCAGTGACTCCTGGCTTCCTCACAGGGCCACCAGGAGGGTCAGCAGACGCCCTTGGTGGGAGACTGCAGGGCTGTTGAGATGAGGACTCCCCAGCTGTTGCAGGGTCCATACAACAGTTTGGGGGACAGCAGCCTCCAAGTCAAGTTCTGGTCTGCTGTGACTCTGGGACCCCGAGATCCCTGTGGAAAGACTGAACTACTCACATAATGCTGACCACTGGAATTTGCAAAGCCTGTTGACATTTGAGAGCTCACCTCTAAGCCACCCGGCTGTTCTGTGAGGTGGACAAGGTGGGGGAAGTGGTGCTTCTGCAACAGACAGTGAAGCTGATGCTCAGAGATTGGATCTGAGGAACCCAAGTCCCCAAGGTGGCCCAGTGGACCTTGGAGCCTGACTGGGCCCAGCCCCCAGACTCCAAGGCCAGGCCTCTTTTTACTATCCTCTGTGAGATGGAGATGGGTTTACTATGTCCATTTTACAAATAGGGAAACTGGGACTCCCAGAAGGCCAGGTGACGAGCCCAACTCATATATGGTCAGATCTGTCAGGTAACATATGGTTCCTAAAAATCACCGTACCATACAGGGCTTATGGCAAAAATGGGGTTAGGAGCACAATACGCAAAACATTACTGGTAACATTAAAAACAAAGATAGAAGCCGAATAAAATGATAGCACCATTTTACACACATTAAATGTGTAGGAAATGCATAAACACTAAAGTAAACATGGCACTTACCATGGGAAAGATCCAAATTCACCTGTGCACCCGGGCCCAAGAAGAGTTACAGTTTCTAAGTGATTGTGCGGTGGAGGAAGGGGGTTACCCGAAATGGAGCAGATGGTTGTAACACCAGGTGCGGATAGGTGTGGCTCCTAACCCACAGCTGAGGTGACATTGAAGGGCCACGTGTGTGCACATGCTTGTGTGTGTGTGTCCTGCAGGGCTTGACCAAGCAGGATGTAGTTTTCTGCATCGGCCTAGCATTTCCTGAGGACAAAATCACATATAGATAAAAACCAAATTCACATCATGCTCAAATTATCCACTAACACGTCAATCGCACTAGGACAAATGTGTGTTTTCAAGACAAGCCGTGGAGCAGAACTGGCTGTACCTAGAGAAGGGTGGGGCTGCAAGTGAGACACCGGCTTTCCTTTTTTCTGAACTCAAAGTGTTCTTTACATAGGATGTTTCTGCAGGCATTTCCGTCTTTCTCTTCCTGTTAGCCTGGCTCCAGGCTGGCAGGAGATAGCATCGGCTACCTGCAGCAAGTGGGGTTAATGGGGTGGCAAGGGCAATGAGGCAGGAAAAATTCTGAGACTACGCCTGAACCAGCAGAAGGAAGCCATAATAGGTCACGGTGTCTCTTGGAGACACAGATAAGGGAGTTTTGTACTCTACTCCGGATCTGCAACTTGCCAACTGCGTGGGCTTGGACAGGAGACTCAGCTTCCTTGAGGCTTGGTTTCCTCATCTGTAAAATGGGAATAAGTATAGTACAACCCTCACCAGGTGAGTTTAAGGGTTAAATGAGATCAGGCATGCAGTAAGTGTTCAACAAACTCTGATGACCTTGCTCTGCCTCCTCCCCTTCCTCTTCTCCCTCTTCCAAATCTCCTCCTACTTCTTCTTCATAGTCATCTTTGTCATCATCACCATCATCATCATCACCATCGTCATCCTACCACCAAAGAAAAAAAGTCACAACCCACCAGTTCCTGAGACACTGACGATGGAGCCGATTTTCTAGGAGCATCAAATTCTTAATGAATCCTCTGGGTCTGAGGCACATCATTAGGTGTCCTTGCACCCTAGACTTCACTTACTGCAGGAAGCAGGCTCTTCCTTGAGGAAAGCAGCAGGAGCAAAGCTCTCCTTGGCTTGGTCCCCCCATGTGGCAGTTTTCCTACTGGGTCCTGTGCTGTGGCTTTTCTTCCCTGGAGCCCTGCATTTGTGCACATTCCTTACGTGCACTGAATGTTCTCAAGGCCGATCGCCCACATGTCTGAAACCAGGAGGCCAGCTCCAGGGAGATGGGACATGTCTGGGAGGTGGTTTCAGGCATTCAAAGTACTGTCCACAGACTACAAGTGTGGGCATTGCCTGGGAGCTTGTTAGCAATGCAAAATCTCAGGCCCAGCCAGGAACCATAACCTGCATTTTTTTTTTTTTTTTTTTTTTTTTGAGACGGAGTCTCGCTCTGTCGCCCAGGCTGGAGTACAGTGGCACGATCTCCGCTCACTGCAAGCTTCACCACCTCCTGGGTTCATGCCATTCTCCTGCCTCAGCCTCCCTAGAAGCTGGGACTACAGGCGCCCGCCACCACCCCCAGCTAATTTTTTTGTATTTTTAGTAGAGATGGGGCTTCACCGTGTTTGCCAGGATGGTCTCGATCTCCTGACCTCATGATCCGCCCGCCTTGGCCTCCCAAAGTGCTGGGATTACAGGTGTGAGCCACTGTGCCCGGCCCATAACCTGCATTTTAATAGGATCCTCAGGTGATTCAATGCACATTACAGTTCAAGCCGCACTGGTCTTAAGGGACACAAGAGCCACAGCCCACAAGTCTGGGCTCTGGGAGAAATGGCTATCCCTTGATATGTTGAATGCCTGTTTCTCTTGGTATGTCCTGGGGATTACATGCACATGTCTAAACTCACATGGGATGGTGTTAGAATCCTGACTCCAGCTGATATTCTGTGTGGCTTCAGGCAATTGGCTTCACCTCTCTGAGCCTCTGTTTCTTTTACTGTGATCTGAAATCATAATAATAATAGTTATTAATGTTTGACACAAAACATTAATGCATCCAACACAGTTCTCAGCATGCAGTAAAACTCATAGGAAATGATATTATGACCACTATTGTGATTTGGGGTGAACACTGCAAGGTCCTCAACCAATATCCACTTTCGTTTTCTTCTTCACTAACAGAATCTCAATTTTACTCAGGCAGTAAATTGCATTTCACAATAGGCACATTATTAGATGTGCCTGTTTAACAATGTTCACCTTCCTAGACCTCCTTGAAACTAGAAATGACCATGTGACCATGGTCACAATCCTTTGGCAGTTTTCTCTCCTTAATAGAAAAAAAAATATTTTAGAATTTCCTCTCTTTCCTATCCTCCCTCTTTCTTCTTGGACTCTGGATGTGATGTCTGGAGACAAAGCAGCCATTTTGCTCTTGGGATGAAAAGCATACTAGAAGGATGGGTAAGAGGAGAGAAAGAAGGTGGCTGGGTTTCAGTAGCACTGTGAAGCTACTATTTGGATTGCCCATCTCTGGACTTCATCGTATAAAGCAGGTGGGAGGATTAAAGCTCAATTTCTTAAGCTGCCATTGAGTTTCTCTTACGTGCAGCCCAGCATAGTCCTAACTAGTGATGCCATCATCGTGACACTGTTACCATTATGATAGCTGTTGTTACTGACCATCTCTGGCACGCACTAAGGACTCATCCT
Organism: Rhinopithecus bieti; assembly: GCF_001698545.2. NCBI lineage: Eukaryota > Metazoa > Chordata > Mammalia > Primates > Cercopithecidae > Rhinopithecus > Rhinopithecus bieti. Next base: position 4,776,018 of record NW_016814761.1, on the reverse strand, counting down.
GGATCCTTGGTTAGCATTTGCTAATTTCAGTTGAACAGTTTGAAGGAAACCTAACCTGGGAAACAGAATTGACTGTCAAGCTCCTTTAAAAAATGAGAATAAAAAGAAAACATAATCCAAATATCCACCAATAAAATTTGCTAAATGCATTCTGACATGCAGCTTTTCATGTTTCTTTTTACACACACATTTAAAATATACACCTACTTGTAATGATAACGTGCACTGCATATTGTTTTATAAACTGCTAATTTTCATGTATCTATACATTACCATCTTTTACATGCCATTAAATTTGCTTCTACAATAAAAATAACAAATCAGGTAATGAGATGAGTCTGATCCTTCACTTGCTTCAGTTTTACCTACCAAGAACTGTGTCTTTGCAACACTTATTTGAGCAGACATCACCCCCACAAATGCCTGAATGAACATTTCCTGTTGAAAAGCTGCATCGGGAAAGACGTCAGAGCTGCTGGCTCACTTTTTCTGGAGAGCTTCTTAGGATGCCCAGAGGAAACATGGGATAGTCACTCCTTAAATGGCTACTCATTATGTTCCTCCAAACATTGCTGTGAAAAATTCACACCCATTTTCACAATGAATGCACATTTTTTACAATGATGAAAATGATGTAAGACTTTAATTCTGAAGTTCTACTCCAGGAGTTCAAATGCTTCTTGTCCTGCTTTGGTCCAAGGTCCTGCATGTGTGGGAAGCCCTCTCTTCAGAAAGCAAGTGAATTAGAAATTACTTGTGAAACTGACTCCAATACTGATGATGGGCTGATAACAGAAAGAATAGCATCCTTAGTATGTCTCACTTAATAAAACAAGACAAGAAATGATTTGGAAAAGCACCTGCGCCAAGTCACAGGGGCCAGGCTGCCTGGGGGGCTCCCACCTCACCCTACCCCCACTGCACTCGCCAGGGCAGCCTGTCCTTGTCCCCAGCTAATTGTTCCTGTGTCAGACAGTGGACTCAGTGTTGCTGGATTTTTTAAGAGTGATAAGAAATATACATTTTTATTTGAAATCTTCCCATTTTTAAATGTCAGCCACTTCTTAAAACCACAAAACAAAAAACAAAACCACTATAAGAGCCACAAAATAAAACCAGTCCACAGGCAGAGGCGGGCCACTGTTTGGAGTTAGCATGCCCTCCTTGCCAGCCTGTCTTGTTAGGGAGAGGACTGGGTTTCAGAAGAGACGTTGCCAGAGGGCCATCGCATTATGGTAATAGCCTTTTTGCTTAACATCGGTTTGCCCACACCCTGTGCTTCAGGCACAAATGAGACAAATTAAGGGCATTCAGCTGGGAGCCAGCACATATTTTTTTCGTTAAGGAGCTGAGCGAGTCATTAACCGCCCAGGGCTGGTGGAAGGCGGGGGAGGCCCCAGCAAACCCAGGAGGTGCCCAGGACCCATGACCTCATTCTGTCCCAGCCCAAGTCTTCACTGCTTCATGAGGAACTGTGACAGCGTGGCCTTCTACAGCCCCACACGGCGACAGTAAGGCCAGGGAGGCAGGGAGCTCGCTGTTTCTGTTCCCCACAATCCAAGCCTCCAGACTCAGGTCTGGGATGACAGAGAAAATCCCAAAGAGTGGGCTTGCTGCACTTCACTGGCATGGAGCACGATGACTAATGACCACACTGAGCCTGGTGCTCACTAAGCCCTGGCTGATACCACTGGGCGCTCACACTGTTGGGTTCCAAGGCATTCCTGAGTCATCTTGCCTTCTCTCTAATTGCACAGCCTTCAGCCTATATAGGATGATCAACTCTTCTCGGTTTGCAGGGTTTTGGTACCGAAAGTCCCACATCCCCAGGAGCCGTTCACCCTAGGCAAACCAGGACACTTGGTCACTCTGAGTCTGTGCAAAGCCCAGGGAGTTGGTTTTGAAGCCACAATTGAGAAGTCCCATCCGACTGCAGAAGGGCATAATTTGGAAAAATCAGAACCTGAGCATTTCAGCTAGGTGGGCTGGAGTAGCGAATACTCAATTGGACTTTGTTTCCAAGGGTAGAAGGGCGGTACTGACCACAACTTGGTAGTCCTACAAGCAGCTGGCCACCCTCCACAACCTTGCTACTCAAAGTGTGGTCCCCAGGCCAGCAGTATCAGCACCACCTGTGAACCTTTCAGAAATTCAGACTCTCAGGCCTCAGCCTGGACCAACTAGATCAGAATCTGCATTTTGAGAAGATGCTTGTGTGCTGCACAGCACACAGGTTGGAGAGGCACCGTCTGCGGGTGCTGCGTTCTTACAGCTTAACTTGGTGAAAGGAGAGAATGGGGCTCCAGAGAGGTATTGGGAACCTGAGCAGGTGCGAGAAGTCTCATTTCACCTCCCTGGGTTCCTGGAGGCTAAAGCTGTTCAGCTCCCAGAAAGGCAAGGAGGTCTGTCTGCCAGGATGGAAGGACACAAATGAGTGACAACAGTTCCAGGCTACACGTCCCCTGACTGTAGACCTTAGAGGACAAGGGACTTTGTGCATTTTTTTATTACCCCTTCTGCCTAGATTTTCCAGGACCTTGCAGATAAAATGTACTACATTCTGTATTAGATTGGAATGCATTGGGCTGCAGATATCGGAAACCCAACTAACAGTGGCTTAAACAAATAGAAGTTTATTGTTCTCACAGAATGAGCAGGGAGGGGTGGATGATGTGTGGCTGGGGCATGGCTCAGCCATGCCGGTGGGGATAGAGGTTCTCCCTGCTTTCCCCTCTCGACTCCAAGCACTTCCACTTTCTGTCCTCAGGTTGGTGGCCTTATGGCCTCAGGATGAACTGCTGCAGCTTGAAGCGTCATGTTGATGCTTTCAAGACAAGAAAGGAAAAGGGGGAAGCCAATGAATATGACCTTCTTTTTCAGGAGAGCAAAATATTTCTTATAAACTGACCACCTACTTCAACTCAAGCCTCGTTTGTGGTGCTACAATGCCATCCGGACCCAAGAGAGTCTGGGAAATAAGTCACTGACAAGAGGGCCAAGCAGCTGTGAGGAGCTCAGATAAATCCTGACCCATTGCCTAGAGCCAAAGAGAACCAAGAGGGAGCCAGCCAGGGCCCGGAGACACCTCTTGTAGGTCTTCTGGTCTTTGCATAATGGCCTTGATCATGTTGGCTGTTCATTTACATTTCCGACCCCTTCTGGGTTACAGAACCCTTAAAGGCAGTGAACATGTCTTAGTTGTCCTAATATGACCCTGGTGCTAACACACCGGGCACAGACGGTGCTCAGTGGATATTTACAGAAGGAATGAATGAGGATGTCCTCAGTGCCCATTAGCCAGAGCCACTCATCCCCAAATGTCTTGAGATGATGGCATCGGCTTTGTCTCATAATTGGCTTTATCTCCATAATGACTTATCTTTTCAAATTGGAACCAGTCTTCAGATAACTGGGGCAAAGTCATAGAGAATCATCTAGCTTGAGACTGAAGTGTCAGTTCCGTGGAGCCTGCCTTAGGAGTGCGATCAGAGGTGGTCGGCAGCTGCCAGACTCACCCACTCCCACGACTACATAAAAAGAACGAACAAAATAAAAGCCAGCCCCTGGGGTCAGGCGAAGCCATTTGTTCTTAAGGGGAGTCACAGGCAAGGCTGCGCTGTGTGCCTTGGAGTGTCACAGCTAATCATGGTTCATGAAACATGATGGGATGGAGCAAGTCAGACAATTCTGCCTGATATGTGCCATATGACAGCCGTTAAGCCGCTTGGTCTACTGGAAATAACATTTCATGGTGATCCAGGTAGGGGAATGCAGCCAAGAGCAGAGAGACTCCTCCCATCTCGCTGGAGAACAGGAGGGGGTTGTTCGGGTGACGTCTCATTTCATGAGCCAAGTCAAAGCATATAAAAGCCAGGGAGGGCACTGGGTCTCCCCAGGAACTAATTTGGATAGGAAAAATAAAGATTTTATGTGCTGGCTCAGGCACTGGACTGAAGATCTCGAGAATCTAATCAGTGCCAGGTGGAGGGTGAAGCAGCGCAGTGGCTGGCAAGGACCCCACTTGGGGCAGGCAGGACATGGGGGCTGCACATTTCCATGCTGGGGGTGCATCAAGCTGAGTCGTCACGGGCTTGGGCTTCAGCGACCCACATCTTTGGGCAAGTCACTTCCCCTCTCAGCTCCCTCTGTTTCCACATGGGCAAAATGGTTGTGAGAATGAAAGGCAAGAAGGTGGAGGCCAAGAGCCCAGCACGGTGCCCGGCACAGAGCGGTTGCCAATAAACAAATCATAATTGTAGTCATTAATGGGGCCAAGTCCCAGCTAGGGTGCCCTGAGGCCGCCCCCTCCCCCTGTGGCCAGGTGGTGCGGTTGCCAGATTGAGCAAACAAAAACACAGGACACTCAGTTAAAATCAAATTTCAGATAGACAATGAATCATTTTTTTTTTTTAGTATCCATATGCCTCTAAATATTTCATGGGACATACTGATACTCAAAAATTATTTATTTTTTATTTGAAATTCAAATTTAACCAGGCACCCTGTGTTTTTTCTGGCAGCTCTACAGGGTGAGCTTAGGTGCGGCCATAGATGAAAAAGAAGGGATTTCAATATCAGTGATGGCTGAGTGGAGTGGTCAAATTAACTAAAGGAACCTATATTCTGTGCACTCAAATTAAAATTTCTGATCTATGACCTCCAACTCTCAAAGCTTAAAAGGAAAAAAAGCCTCCTTTAGTCAATATGCAAACTAATGAAATGACAGAAGATTGGATGACAGTGTCCCGTTCCCCAGCTTCAGCAGCAGTTTCCTGAAGGCCCCCACGCCCTCTCATCCCATTTTGCAAAAGAGGAAATCAAGGCTCCAGCAGGTGAAGAGAGTTGCTGGGCTAGCATGTGGCTGCAGTCCATGTCTGTCTGACACATGGGCCAATAACCATCACCAGGAGACCCCACTGCCTCTCACTGCTTAAAAAGGTCCGCCCTAGAAGGCCACAGACCACCCCCAATTTTTGTGGAGGGGAGAAAATATTACTGAACATCAGGTGAGAGCAAGTTTCCCAACCTCTTTCTGCCTCACCTTTTCCCTCTGTCGAATAGGAATAAGTATTCTACCATCTTGATAGCATTTTGGGTGACTTGGTAATTTTATGTACATTAAGGACCCAGATGCTAATCATGACTAGACAGATGCCATTTATTAGACTTATTGTTATGAAGACAGTAGGGTTTTATTGTTAAAATATCAGCTGTGAAACCCATCAGAACGAGTTCAGCCTTGGATTCACCTCTTTACCAATCCTGGGATGTTTCTAAACCTCCCTGAGCCTCCATTTGCTCATCCATAAAATGGGAACCTCGTGGAGCCTCCCTCTCGCAATTGTCGGGGGTGGAATGGAGTAGCACAGGTGAGCATTCAAGTGCAGGCTATTTGTATTTCAACAGGCAGAGAGGATTGGGGTGAGAGCCAGTGGCCTCTCTTAGGACCCCTGAAACCTGGCCACACGGAGTGGGCTTCTACTCCGCAACCCCCCTCTGCCCGGGCAACAATGGAGCTGTCACAGGCCCACATCTGCTGCTGGTAGAGACTTTTCTCTCAGGATTCCTGGAGGGGCCCTGGCAAGGGCCACAGCCTGTCTCTTCTTGTTTATGTGTTGAGAACAATGCAGACATAGAAGCCAAGTTTGCAACTGGGTCTGGAGGAAAATGGTTATCTCTCCAATAAATCCACAGGCATCATTGTTAATGACCCTGGACACGCTGCCCACCCACAGCGCCTGCCGATTAGAGGTCAGACAATGGCTAATGAGATTGCCATCCCTGATTAAGCCAGGAGGCAATGCTTCTTTAATTCTACACACAGCCAGGAGGCAGGGACTTAGCCTCTCTTACTAGGACTTCCCTTTTCCTCTTACCAGTTCTGCCATCCATGGTTTTCTGGATTCGCCAAAACTTCAGGTTTCTCAAGGAACACAGATGTGTCAAGTGCATTTTCTGGCTTGAGGAGTTGTATTTTTCATAGACATCTTTCCAGTCTCATAGCCATTTTGCCCAGGAGTGTCATCAGCTGAGATTCAAGACTCATTGATGCTAGGCTGGGAAATCCCTGGGAGATAAGAAAGTCAGTCTCACACTGGACGCATGGAACTGGAAGCACACTGCAGAAGGGGGAGGTGAGTGCTGTTTGCAGTCCCTCTTCTGGGCCAAAATTTGGCTTAGGGCTTCCCCTACCCTCCCTCGGCCTCTATAGCCTGTGAGATAGATATTAGCACCTCCTTTTGCCAAGGAAGAAATCATGGCCCTGAGAAATGACATGGTGCATGCAAGGTCACACAGCAAGCAAGTGGAGGGGAGGACGTGAGTCCATCTGTCTATATGCCAAGCTTGTGTTTTTCCCACTACACTTGACTTGTTCACACTTGGCTCATCCCACTGCTTGAAGCCCACTGCAGAGCCAAGCCCCAGGACCACATGTGGCTTCCTTAATGCCCATGTGGCAGTTCCAGTGCTGTCAAATCCCTCTAACCTGAAGCAGTTAAAACTGACAATTTAATGACCCACTAGTGCATTCACTTAACTAATCTTTGTGAGTACATCAAGGTGTTCTTATTTTTGCTGTTTGGAGTTGCATAGTAATCTTTTACATAAACCACACCCATTTTTACAGTCACCAGCATTTACAGTTTCCAGTCCTTTAAAATGAAGTAAAAATTAAAGGGCATTTACAAAGATACATGAATGCAGAATCCTTCATTGTTTGTCTATTTTTTCATCTTTACAGTAGTTTCTTCCTCACTGAATTGTTCAGCATATTTTTTAGGAACTCATATTTTTCAAGTCATTCCAAAGCATTTGACTTATTTTTCATAGAAGCAACTATTCTCTTTCTTTCACACTCATAGTTTTTTAGTTTATATAGTAATTCAGTTGAATTTTGAAATTAAAATTACAAATATAACTGGCATAAGAAGGCATGGGAACAAATCCACTGACTCTTGTTAATCAAATGACTCACTGAATGAAGGCAGATATGGGAGAGCTACTGAGATGTAGCTGACCAGCCTCCAACTTTCAGAGCGTGGTGGGCGGACACAGAATGTTTACAGTGACAGAAGAGAGCACTGGTTAGTGGCTCGGTAACATGAAGACAGGTGAAGAAAGCTTCTATTCTACTATCTCAAAGGTGGTAATAGTAGCAGTGGTGACTGCAGCGATTTCTCTGTATTTAGTGTGAGTGCCACGTATTACTGTCCATCCTCACTACAATGCCTAGAAATTACTGTATTTACAGTCTAAAGATTAGCTAATACATAAGTCACTCAATTATACCAGGAAGCTTTTCTGAAAAATATTATTTACTACCCCCAACTCGACCAAGTCTTCTTGGAGAAGTGCCAAGTAGCCAGGAAGACTGGTTTGCAGACGCCTCTTCTTTCTGCTGTTCTTGAAGCCTGCACATTTGCTTACCCAAGGGGAGCAGGGCAGGAAAGGGACAAGTTGCTGAGAATTATTCCATCCATTGGTCTATGGTGGACTTGATGGTGTCACACAAGGAGGCACCTGAGAAACAGAAAATGAATCTTATATACTGGCCAATACAAGATTTTCTGCTCTGTTTTAAGATGAGGAAACAGACTCAGAAGTCAAGTGACTTGGCCAATGTCACATAGCCTGTAACTGGAAAAGCTGAGATTTCAACTTAGGTCTATTTAATTCCAAATCCCATGTGCTTTCCATTGAACAACTGTTGCCTTCGAGCTGGGTTGGGCTGAGTTGAGTTGGTTTGAATTGAGGTGAGCTGGGTTGGGTTGGCTGGAATTGGGTTGGTTTGATTTGGGTAGGTTGGTTGGAGTGGGTTGGGTTGAGCTGAGTTGATTTGGTTTAAGTTGAGGTGAGTTGGGTTGGGTTGGCTAGAGTTGAGTTGGTTTGAGTTGGGTGGGGCTGGGTTGGGTTAGGTTGGGTTGGGTTAAGTTGGTTTGAGGTGGGGAGGGTTGGGTTGGGTTGGGTTAGGTTGCATTTGCATGGGTTGCATTGGTAGCACTGAATCACACTAAGCCCTTTGCTGGGTACTCTTGGTCCCAAAACAGAGGGCTAAAAAATGTCTCTTTATAGTCTTTCAGCAACCTGAGGGCAGAAAGGGGGATCAATGCAAAAGAAACAGACAGGAATCATATATGATTCATTGTTGAACTCTGGTGGGATTGCCCAAGTAAATCATGCCCTGGGCAAACAAGCAGAGTAAAAAGGACCTTACAGAGCTGTGTGTGGGGAGGGGGTCCTTCTGTCACATTGCCCAGAAGATATGGATCCGACTACCCTCATGGTCAGGGACCACAGAGACCCCAGCCCAGTTCTAATCTCTTCATGTGCAAATCACGTGCCACAGCCCCAAGCCTGGCAGAGGTTCCTGGAGAATGGCAACTCCTTGAGCACCAGCTTGGTACTCCATGCCGCTCGCCTCCTCTCTCTGTGTCTAAACCCATGTCAGCTGTCTTCAGGAGGTATGGTCACCGTCTTTTTACACACAGAGAAGCTGAGATAAAAATAACTTGCTCAAGTTTACGCAGCTAATCATGGCCAGAAGCTGGGTTTAGATCTAGATTTGTAGGACCTGGGAGGTTGGGTTCTTTCCACTTCTTCACATGGCCTTTCAACAGGACAGAAATCAGCACAAGCCTGTCACCTTGGAGGATCTTTAAGCAGGATATGTGTCTTCCATGGGGGCAGTTGGAAGGGCTTCCGGGTAGGGCTGGGGGGAGGGGTATCATAGCCTGTGGGAGACCAGTAGAGTAAGGAAGTTTCCTGCCCCTCAACAGTCAGAGACAAGAAGTGATGACAACCAGGGGCTGTTGATGGTGTTCCCCTACCTTCTACCCATCTGACTTCTAAGCCTCAGTTTTTCCAATGCATTCTGTAAAAAGGAGTTTTTATCTCAGTTCATTCAACAGGCATTTGTGGAGTGACCACAGTGTGCCAGGCATCAGGCTAGGTGGAGAGAAGTCGGAGGCTTGGTTCTGGTTGTGTGGCACGTGCCTGGGATTGTGGGTCTACACTCTCCTGCCACTTCCAAGCCGGAGGGTCCCGAGAATGTCCATTTACCTCACCAAGGTTCAGTTTATCCCCATAGAAAATGGGGAGAATAATACTAATGCCCGAGGCTCAGGTCGGCTGTAAGGACTGAACTGAACACGGTGTGTGGGGAGCACTCAGCACAGCCGCCAGGGTGTGGGCCACCTCAGGGACAAGGCGGGATTGTGCTGGTTTTTATGCAAAGGCAGAAAGTGCCGCTGAGCCTGGAAGAAAATGAAAAGAACAGTGGTTCACATTTCTTGGCCCACTCTTTCTCAAATACCATATTCTGCATAAAAATATCCTTCAAAAGTCACGGCCAAACCCCCACGGCAGTGGGAATGCCCTCCCTGTGGAGGGAAAGCCACCCTCAGGCAGCGAGTGTCGTTTCAGACGCAGCTGGCACCGAGAACGGGCGGATGGAGGAGTGACAACGCGCACAGCCGACTGTCAGGGCGGCCTCGGCAGGGAGTGTCTGGGTGCTCGCCGATTCCTTCAATGCTTCTGTATTTTTGAAAATTTTCATAATAAAACGCTGGGGGAAGTGGAAATGTAGCCAGCCCCAACCCTGCAGGAGAGGGTAGTTCCAAGCACCATTTCCTCATTTCTTTGAATCTCTTAAAACCTTTTCCTCATAACCCCACAGCTTATAAATGTTTGAACAATTATGACTGTCAGGTGCACAAACAAGGCCCTCACACACAGCCTATTGTTCCGCAGATGGAAACATCTGTTAGATTAGATTATTTTTTAAACCCGGGGTGAGGAGAGTGAGGGACGGGGGTGTTGATAAAAGGCTTCCTGACCTGGGCTTGTGAATAGCCACACTGAGAAAATCTGGCTTTTCAGGAACTTCCCCTGGAGCCACCTTCCTTTACCAGGACACAAGCTTAACTCTTTCAAACCAAAGGCTTCTTTGCAGTGGGCACAATAGCCCTGTTCTTGTGCTACAATATTTTTTTTAAAAATCCAAATGGTGTATCTAAGCCCATGACTGACTCCAACCTAACTTGGGAGTTTTAACACAGTGATGAAGGGCTCGGGGTTTGAGAGCTCAGCCTGGAGCCAGACTGCCTGGGTTTGAATCACGTTAGCTTTGTATTTACCCTCTCTGTGCCCATCTATAAAATGGGAGCAATCATTGTTGGCTTTTTAGTGAATTAACAAAAATATTACAAGAGCTGAGAGTAGATGAGACCAGCACGTAGTAACAGATTGTTGTTACTTACAGCCATGTGCTGCATAATGACATTTTGGTCAAGGACAGACCACCTACATGATGGCGGTTCCATAAAATTATAATCCTGTATTTTTACGGTACCTTGTCTACATTTGGACATGTTTAGAGATACAAATACTTACTATTGTGTTACGATGGCCTACAGTTTCAGTAAGACACATACTGTCCAGGTTTTCAGCCTAGGAGTCATGGGCTGTATCCTACAGCCTGGGTGTGCAGCAGACTATGCCACCTGGGTTGTACAAGTACGCTCTCTGAGGTTTGCACAATGAGGAAGTTGCCTGATGACCCATTGCTCAGACTGTATCCCGGTCCTTCAGCACTCATGACTGTATTATTATTAAGAACTTAGTAACTCTTCTGAGATCATGGAGGAAACCATGAAAATGGCTAAATGAAAGGGTTAAACGGTTACTAGGAAAATGGTAAAGTGTAAATGGAGATAATGGGTGAGGTTATTGTGATAATAATAGGACCCTCCTCCTAGGGCTGCTGTGAGGATGAAACAGCATCGACCACGCCAGGGAAATCGCTGTGCAGAACGCCCTGGCTCAATCAAATATTGCTGTGAAAACTTATAAGGTATGCAATGGGTCACTGGCTCCTACCTTTGTCACAGGAAAGCCGCCTGCCTTAGGCTGTGAGCCATGCTATGAAACGTACTAACAGCCGCAGAAAGAACCTAGCCTGCCTGCTTCTCCTATGCCTGGGCCCCATTCCACTGGCTCCCAGACGGCCGTGACCTCGATACGGTGTGTGCGCCAGTGGCTGGCCTGACCCCCTAATCGTGACCGCCCACCTCGCCAGGATGACCTACATTTCCACAGTGGCGGCTGGAGGAGACATTCCAGGGTAATTAGCAAACACACACACACAGACACACACACATATAGACATACCCACACACACACACACACACACACACACACACACACACACAGCAGCTCAGGCCTGGCTGTCGCTGGCACACTCGCTGTCTAGACAGGGCTGGGAGCTGAATGGCCTCCTGCCAGGGAGGTAGGCTGCTTGGGGCTGCAACCAGGACAGCTGAGGTGGGGAGAGAGGCTTTTCCTGTTCAGTGGGGCAGAGACCCCTGAGAAGAGGAGCAGCAGTGATCGCTCCTCCCCACCCTAAACAGGAGCTTCCAGCCATGTCCCTTCCAAGGAAAGTCTCCTCAGGAAATCATCAGGCAAGAGAGCCCGGGTCCAGCTACAGGGGAGCTTGATGCACTGCTGTTTGTAATAATGAAAAATGGAAAATATCCTTTCAGAAAGAGTTAGTTAAGCATATTATGGGGCCATCACAAGAGGGACCAGCAAGTGGTTGCTGACAATTGTGTCGAAGGAGATGGTCTGATGGCATGTGGTGACAGTCATAAAATATTAAGTTTCAAAAAAGCATGATTCAAACTGGCATGTCATCAGGGACTGCAGTCATTTTTCTAATAGGTGCGCAGAAGAGTCATTAGAAAAGCACACGTAGGAGGCTTGCTGCTTATCCCTGGGCATGATATCTGGTCACCAGGGCACTTTGCATGCTTCCACTCATGGTTGGGGTGCGAATACCAAGGATACTAGACCAAGACCCTGGACCGACTGGCCCAACACCAAGGTTCTGGTCCTTTCCCTGCTCCAAATTCCAGTACACCTAGCTGGTATTTTCCAAATGCCAGTCACGCAGGGACCACCTTCATGACTTTTGCCTACGACACTATAATTTACTTAGAATTATTCTTCAAATTGACTCATGATTTTCACAAAAGCAAATTGATTTTTAAAAGAAAACCTTATATCACAGTTGTGATTGGGAAAATCAAAAACAGAAGGTGGCTGTAAAGATAAACACATCATTATTAATTTTTTAAAAATCTATCTAAGTAACACAAGAACTGAAAACCAAACACCACATGTGCTCACTCATAAGTGGGAGTTGAACAATGAGAACACAGGGACACAGGGTGGGGGGGCATCACAAACCGGGACCTGTCAAGGGGTGGGGTGGGGAGGGATAGCATTAGGAGAAATACCTAGTGTAGATGATGGGTTGATGGGTGCAGCAAAAACCACCATGGCACATGTATACCTATGTAACAAATCTGCATATTCTGCACATGTCCCCCAGAACCTAAAGTATAAAAAAAATTACTTGTGTGCCACCTAAGATCATCTTGCCAATGATATGTAGGCCACACATTGGCCGACACTGCCTTTACTCAACCTCTTTATTTACAAAATGAGAAGGCTGAGGCTCAGAGGGGACAAGATTTCCCTGGGGTCATTCAGGTTGCCAGGAGTTCTGGGTGCTGGTTCGGGGGCTGCTTACCTGAACCTGTACTTAACCTGAACTCACTCGTCCTCGCAGGTCTGTCTCCACGAGGATGGGGCCAATCAGTTCCCGACCCAACCCATCACTGAGCTCCCAGGAACCAGACTGAGCCATGAGGGTCCAGCCTGTCCCCCTCCCGCCACATCCTCTGTTCAGTGGAGGTCCCACATATCAGACATTCCTCCCATGCTAAGTAGAAAGCTCAACCACAGTACATGAGCTTCAGATTAAATTATTTTTTAATTTCATGGTGCTCAGTTCCACAGTCAATTAATTCCATTTCATTTTCAAGGGTCCCATCACCCTGCCTTCTTCTTTTTCTAGCAGTTCCAGTGATTTTCTAGAGTCAATCAGAGATTTTTTGTGTTTGGTTTTAAATATGCATTAACGTATGGCCTGTGTGTGTCCTTTTTCCCGTTCCTTCTCCTGACTGCACCCACGCTGGACACCCCAGGCTGAGGCTGGAGGGGGCATGAGGAGTGGGCCTGGCAGGCAGGCACTTGGCCCCTCTAGGAGGTGGAGGACAGAGGAGCATTTCCACATCCAGGTGGGTGCCTGCACTACAGCAGAAGGGAACCGCTGCCTCCTGGAGGCCCTGGGCTCTGGGAACTCCCTTAGTTTGCCATCCCCGCTGTCTTTTCCCCTTATGGAAACCCTTCACCACCTGGATGTATCTGCAAGCACTTGGCCCCGACTCCTTTGCAGGATTGGGCATGTGACTCACGCTGGCCAATCAGAGTAGTCCATGCCCTGGGACAGCAAGATAGGCCGAGGAGCAGTCACATAACCTAAGCAGGGCCATTCAGTGTCCTGGGGAGGAATAAAATGGCTTCTGTGTAAGAAATGAGTGTGATCTTTTTCTCTAGGCTTCTTAGCTGTGAAGGTCACGGAAGCTCAAGGCTGCCGGAGACCACCCCTGCTGTCACTTGGAACTCAGCCTCCCTGATGGTGAAGCCAACTAGCACACGGGAGAGCCAAGAGATGTCAGGAGGAAAATAAGTCCTACTGTTGTCCAGTAAGGCCCTAGGTACAACTGTGCCTGAAGGCCACCAAACTCCTCAACTTTGAAGTTGTATGTGCCAGCAAATTTTCCTTTTTCATTGTTGTTAATTTAGTTTGTTATGTCGCCTTCCCTTGTTCAAGTCAGCCAAGGAGCATCACTGTGTGTCACGTGTCCACTTTCCTTTCCCTTGCCTCGAGTGCCCTGCCTCATCCAGGGAAATCCTAGAAGATAGAGGTGACAAGCAGGCAGGAAGCTTTATGGAACATCCAACCCCTCAAGACTCAGCTCAGGCACCACCTCCTCCAGGAAGCCTCTCCTGGTGCCCTAGTGTGCCTTCTCAGGCTGGTTCATAGCCCATCTCTGCTGGCCCACAGCTTTTATTGAGGGTAGCACCATGCGTAAGGGCTAGACTCTGGAACTCACATGTCCCTGATTGGAATGTCAGCTCTTGCCAGTTGTGTGACCTTGAACATATGAGTAACCTATCCGTTCTTTGGTTTCATCACCTATAAAATTAACATCAGTCTCTCTACCTAGTTCCACTTTCTTGTGAGATTTGTCACTGAGTTAGAACAGAGGCCAGCACATGGCTGCTCCTCAGGTATTAATAGTATTGGCCATCATTTTTATGCTCTGTATCACTTTTGCCATAACTGCCTTTTACTTGCTTGTCTTAAACCACAAGCCCTTTCCCTTCCCTTTTCCTTCCATTTCTTTGGTTCTCCAGACCCCACAGTGCCTGGCATGTAATGAGCCTGAGAGAATGTCGGTTGAATAATGTGTGCCCCTAAAAATGAACAGGCAAATCTGTATCTTCTGCTCTTCCTTCTACCTGTCAAGAACTCTGACTTCGCCATCTCGTTTCTGGTTCTCGTCCTAAAAATAGGATAGTGAGTGAGCGGGAGGTGGAGAGAAATAGAAGTGAAAGGGAATGAAGACAAATGCAAGGGTTGGGGGGTCAGGATAACAGATGGGCTGGGCGGGTCAAGGAGGTGCTCACACCTGGCTGGGCGCTGGAATCAGCCAGATGCAAGGGTTCCCAAACAAGCCCCCTGGGCCCTACCCTGGAGACTCCCACTTCATCTGTCTGGGTGGGGCCTGGAACTTCCCAGGTGATCCTGTACTATGAGGCCAGGGCTGAGAACCCTGGGATGGAGGATGGGAGGAGCTTCGATGCACAAGAGAAATGAAGCTCCTTGAGTGTTTTTGAGAGATTTCAGCAAAGATTAGTTCCTGTTCAACTATTTTGACCCTCAGCTGGTTGTTTCTTTGACTATGACCCGGTTCTGAGATAGGGTGCCAAGGGGACTCGGTTTTATCTAATGCAAGTGTGTGAATGAATGAATTAATGAGAGGAAGTTTGTCTCCCAACACACACCAGTAATTACAGATACAAGAAGCAAGGGCAAGTGGAAGAGGTGTTCCAACACAGGGGACTCAAACCCCTCATCCACCTCATCAGCCTGTGTTCAAGAGAGAGAGAGGCGCTGGGGTTTATGGCCGTGGTCACTTCCCTGCCCCCATCTTAATTACAGGAGACCCACTGGCTCAGCAGTCTCTAAGTTGCAGATAGAGAAATTAGATGTGATATCCAAATCCTTTTTTTATTTTTTCTTTTTTGGAGGCAGGGTCTCATTCTGTTGCCCAGGCTGGAGTGCAGTGGTACCATCATGGGTCACTGCAGCCTCAATCTCCTGGGCTCAAGCAATTCTCCCATCTCAGCCTCCTGTGTAGTGGAGACCACAGGCATGGACCACCATGCTTGGCGAATTAAAAAAAAAATTACACAGATAGAGTCTTCCTATGTTATCCAGGCTGGTCAGCTTAAGGGATCCTCCCACCTCAGCCTCCCAGAGTGCTGGAGTTACAGACATGAGCCACTATACCCAACCCTAGATCTTGACTAGTAACATATAGTCAGCTAGATAGACAGATGGCTGTACCATTCCTTGTGAACTTCTCTAGGGACACCCTTTGAAGGAAGTGTCTGAGGGTCAAATGATCATCAGAGCAGCTGAAGACAAGGCCCCGCCCACAACAGGATCGTGGGTTCAGGAAGGATCCTTCCCAAGGACCAGTTGGTGGGGCGGTGAGTTCCTGGGAGCAACAGGAAGAGGATTTCATGCAGGACTCATGGTGCCTGGAGCCTGTTCCACTTAAGAGAAATTAAGCTGTCACGAGTATGAAAGGAATAATGTCACTCCTGGGAGTTCCTGTCCTTTCTTTAATAAGTCCACAGGGTGCCCAGGCAGTTTTTGGTGCTTGGAGACACAGCTGCAAACAGGTCACCTTGCTCTGAACCCACAGGTGCTCACTGTCTAGTGTCTAGCCCAGAAAGACACACCAAGCAGAGGGATGGCATGGGTGAGTGCTCTGAGCAGCCCGACGTGTTCCCAGGACCTACTGAGAGACGCCTGGGAAGCTGCCCGAACAGGAAAGGCTGATTTGGCTTGAGGTTTCGTGGTCTTAAAGGGAGAAATATAAGAGGAGGGGCAACAGGAGTTGAGGAGGACGAAGGCTGTTTCCTCTCCTCCTTCTCTGCTGGGCTTATTTCCATGGCCACTGCAACACCCCGGGAGCTCCAGCAGAAGGACCCCTGGAGTCTGTGTGTGTCTGTAGGAACAGGACCGAAGTGCCAATTCCTGGCTATCCACCATGCCACCCGGTGAGCTGCCTGCCACCAGATGACACCAGAGAGGGACAGGGACACTGGGGAGGGGATACATGGTTACATGTCGCCTAGAGAAGGGGCAGATTTGTGTTTGTAACAAGCACCTGCAGGTGGTTCTTATCACAGGAGGGACATTCGTTGTCTGGTCCCCCTCATCTCTGCCACCCTTCCCAAGCCAGCCTCATTCTCTCTCTCTGGAGACTCCCGTTCTCCCACCCTTCCCAAGCCAGCTTCATTCTCTCTCTCTCTGGAGACTCCCCTCCTTGGCCCTGCCACCCCTGTGCACTGGCTTCGGGAGACTTCCCGATTTCAAGCCCCCAACAGAGCCCACTGAGAATCTGTGTGCCTCCCAGGTCTAAATTCTTCTGAGAAAGAACTTGATTTGGATCGGGGCACAGCTCTGGTCCAATCAGCTGTGGCCAAGGAGGGGTGAGGTCGTGGTACAATTGTGGCTCGTGGGGCCTGCCTTGTGGGTATAAGGAAGAGAGTTCTCAGAGCAGAGGTACCCATCCAAACTGCTGTCTCCCATCAATGTATGCTTGTGCTCCCCAGGAGACCCCACTCCACAATTCAGGTTATGAATTTCTCTCTTCCTAGTAAATTTCCAGACCTCACAGCACACCCAGCTTCAAATGAATCTGTCAGAGAAACTCAGTAATGCCAATATGATATGCTTCTTCAAGAAGTTTCTAGAATGAGAGAGAGCTCTCAGCAGACAGGGGCTGTTGCCTTGTTTGTCCTGTGCACCCCAGCCACTCCTGCTATGTCCATTAAGCACTAGGACCTACACGCCATTGGCACTCACTGTTATGGGCTGGATTCTGTCCCCTCGGAATTTGTTCGTTGAAGTCCTAACCCACGTCTTAGAATGTGACTGTATTTGGAGGTAGGGCATTTAAAGAGATGATTAAAGTGAAGTAATTTTGTAAGGGTGGACCCTAATCCAGTGTGACTGGCGTCCTTGTAAGAAGAGGAAGAGGAAACAGGGAAGGACACACACAGAGGCCGTATGAGGACACAGTGAGGAATGGCTGTCTACAAGCCCAGGAGAGAGGCCTCTGAAGACATCAAACCTAGTGACTTCTTAATCTTAGACTTCCAGCCTCCAAGACTGTGAGAAAACACATTACTGTTGTTGAAGCCACTTAGTCTGTAGTATTTTGTTATGGCAGCCCAGGCAGACTAATATGCTCGCTAAAGGGATGCAAAAATGGTGGAACTGGTCCTCCGGCCGAGAGCTTAGACCTGTCTACTGACTGCAAACGTCAGTCTAGGTTAGCTCTTGGTTAAAAGAGAAACAAGAACCAGTTTATCAGGAGTCCTGGAGCTTTCACTGGTGAGGACAGGGGTCTTCTAAAGACCCCAGGGTCGGGGCAGGACCCTGATGTGTGTAGAGAAAGTGACCCACTACTCATAACCATGGCTGGCATGCAGGGGATACCTGATGACTTTGCTCTGTAGTCCTGCCCTACACTGAGCTTTTGAATTACTATCTACTCTAAACTCTAGTTTCAAAATTTTTTAGACTCTTTTTATTGGCAAAAGCAAAGGCCTGAATTTGGCATTGGAGGTCAGACCGCTCTAGTTTGAAAAGAAAAAGGAAAACACATTTCCACGGGTCTTTGACTCTACAGAGATCAAACAAAACCTTACTTTGCTTGGTGATATTTAGGAATGGAGGAGCCAGGCTGCTTCCTGGGGATGAAGCAGCAATTGTGCATCAGGAGAGGAGCAGCGGGCCCCCCTCTCACCGCTCCGGCGGCTGCGCTGGAAAGAGATCCTCTCTCCCCACTGACCGCCGACGTCAGCACTCACTCCCATGGGACAGATGCTAGGCCAGGTCATGCAAACCACCCACCAGGCAGAGCAATGGGAAGGCTGACAGCCAAGCCTGGCCACATGGACACCCCTGAAGCCTGGGGTAGAGCTGGTTCCCAAAACATGTAGACAGAGTGAAGGGAGAGGCAGTTTCCTATGGAAACAGGGGCGTTTTTAACTAGAAGAAAGGGGAGTGGATATGGCACAGGCCGCAGTGCCCATGTGCCTCTACTGAGTTCTGGAGGACACTCCCTGTTGTTTCTGAACCCAGGTTCCACTGCTTGCAGTTCAAAAGCCAAAACTCAAGAAATGAGAGTTAGTGGAAAGAAAAGCAGGTTTACTGGGAGAGCCAGCCAACCGAGATGATGAACTAGCCTCCTGAAGTATTAATACCTCCTTGAGTTAAGTCCATACAAATTTTAGGCTCTTTTTATGTTCAGGACAGGGGAGGAGGAGGGGATTGGGGTCGAGATGTAACAGATGACCACAGACATTGTCACCAGTGTGGGTCCAAGGAGACTGGGGACTTCTCTGTCCTTGGTCAGGTCACAATGCTCCTATAAATCTGTTTTTTAAAACGTAGTTAGTTGTTTACATACTTTCCCTTTAATCCCAGAGTTCGTTTTTAAAACTCCATGATTGCTGTTTTTGCATATTATCTCAGTGCTCTAAAATTATCCCAGCCTCCGTGCAGAAGTGGATAAAGGCCCCTTAAGCAAACATGGAGTTGGTTATGTTCGTTCTTTTGCTGCTTCCCTGTTACACTGTCAGTTCCCCAAATCTCTCTAACATGGAGCAATCCCTCCACAATCCCACTGCCTCTGTCTTGGGGCACGCCTTGGTTTCTACATAAGGGTCCCTCACCCATCTCACAGCTCTAGTCTCTTCACACATCCTTCTCCACCCAGCTGAGGTCTTTGAACAGAGGTGGCAGTTTGAGTACTAGGATTCGGTGAGGCTCAGTCCAGGTAAACTGTATCTTAGAAGGCTCAGGAATGGATGCTTGGGACCTGTGTTGATCCTAGTTCTCCCATAAATTAGCAAATTACTTAACTTCTCTGTGCCTCTGTTTTCTCATCTGTGTGTTGGGTACAGTAGCTGTACCAATCTTAGAGGGTTATAATAAAGAGTAAATGAGGTAATATACATCAAGCACTCAAAATGTGAGCTGTTATTAAAATATATCTCCCATCTGTCCACTTCTCTCTATCTGCACTGCCACCACCTCATCTGAGCCACTGTCACTGGTCCCCTGGGCCATATCCCAGCCTCTTTGTAGTGTCCTGGCCCTCTTCTGACCTTGTGCTGCTCTGACCCATTCTCCACGCAACAGCCAGAATGGGACTGCCGGATGAAATACAGGGCACCCAGTTAATTGTGAATTTTGGATCAACGGTGAATATTTTTTAGCATAGGTATTTCCCATGCAATATTCATTATATACTTATGCTAAAGAGTTATTTATTTGAAACTCAAATTTAACTGGGCATTTTTATTTGCTAAATCTTGCAGCCTTAAGCTAGGGAGAAAGCAGATCGTTTTGCTCCTTACTTCAAACCTTCATTGAGTTCTCGGCACAGTTAGGGCAGAATCTGTACCCTGTCCTGACCTGCAGGGCTTAACCTGGCCCGGCCTCTGTGGACCACTTTTTTTCCGGTGACTATTATTAACAGTTTTAGCAGCATCGGTGGCCAGGCTTCATTGCCTTGTCAGGTCACACATCGTGCCTGCTCCTCACCAGGGGACTCATCAAAGAATAAGAAAATGAAGCCAGAAGGGACCACAGGGTAGGAGACTGTGGGACCTTGTGAGGTGCGTCTCACCCTGGTGTGGAACCCAGACGAGCTTTCCGCTCGCATGGGAAACTGTAGCAGCTGGACCGCCAGCCTGGAGCCAGTGGCAAGGGGGTTGGTCCAGACTCCATCCTGTGCTGCACGGGCTCCCCAGAACAGCTGCAGTCAACTGTCCAGATCTACTTTGACCAGCCCCGTGATCTTGGACACGACCTTTCCCTCTCTGTGCCTCAGTTTCCTCGTCTACAAACTGGGGGTGCTGGTGGTGCCTAACTAGCCTCAGAGCTGTTGTGAGATAACCAAGTTCGCACCTGGACGTCAGCCATGGCAGCACCTAGCAGGGAGCAACCCAACCCCAGCCTTTTCAGTTCATTCTTCAAGGCTAGGCAGGACTGCGGACGTGGGCCAGGGGGAGGGCGCAAATGGAGCTTGCACGGCTGAAGGCAGTTCTACTGGAAATCCAGCTGAAGGCAAATCTACTGGAAATCCAGCTGCCCCAGTTTTGCACCCCATGGCCGCAGGGTGGAGCAGCACATTGAGAAGGTGGTGGTGGGCACAGCCGACAGTTTCCTTCCTCCCCTCGCCTCCCTGGGAGCCTGTGGCCTTCAGCTGTCCCTCCCCATCTGTGTTCCTGGCTTGTCTGCTTCGGGTGGATATCCTTACATCAGGGGCAGCGGGCTGCCGTGGAATTCAATCGGTCACTGCTTGGGTCCCTTGACCTTCTCCCAACTGGCTGAGCTTCTCCTCCTGTGGGAAGCCGAGCATCCCCTGGTGACTCCCTCCTTTTCTCTTAAATTGTGGCCACAGCATGATCCCCAGTCCGTGGTCAGAATGCAGCATCCCAAGCTAGGGACTGAGCCTATCGCCAAGCCAGACGCACCCCACCAGGAAGCACTGCCCCCACCACTGGATCAACCTTGTGTGCCAGACGAGCCAAGGATGAGGGTTTCAGGCCTGGCTCTGGGTGCGTCTAAACAGACCCGCTTCCCAGACCCCGGGGTCCCTTTCCTCTCTACTGTCACTGTGCAGGTAACTGGGCTCGCTGATGCTGTGGTGTTTCTGAAATACTTTTATGTAGTCAAAAATCTTCATTGAGTCCCTACTGTGTGCCAGGCTCTGAACTCAGTGCTGAGAGCATGAAACAGGCAGAAGGGGTCTGCTCCCACAGCGTCCTGAGCTGAGACAGACACATTAGGAGTTAAGGACACTTACCAGAGTGAGTATGTGCTGAAGGCCGTGAGCAGGTGGAGATGAGAGGGAGGAGCAGGGCTGGGCGCCATTGTAGAGAAGGGCTGTTTGGGACCCACTTGGAAAGAAGTGCTGGGGCCCCTGAGGAGGTGGCATTTGGAGGAACAAGAATGAGCTCAGCAGAGGCAGGGAGGCTGTTCCAAAGTGCCAGCCAGTGCAAGGCTCCCAATGTGAGCAGAGGGTGATGCATTTGGAGAAGTAACAGGAGGTCACTGAGGCAGGACACAGGGCAGGGGAGGTGCCAAGGGGCCTTCCAGGCCAAGGGCAAAAGAAGCCCCCTGAAGGGTGAGAAACGCAATGCACATCCTTGCAGCGGGTTAAGTCGTGTCCTTCCAAAGAGACATCCATGTCGCACCCTCCAGCACCTGTGATTGTGACCTTACCTGAAAACAGGGTCTTTGCAGATGGAATTCAATTAAGGATCTCAAGATGAGATCATTCTGAGCTTCAAGGTGGGCTCGGAGTCCAATGACAAGTGTCCTTATAAGAGACAAAAGAGGAGAGACACACAGAGAAGGGAGGCCTTGTGACGATGGGAGCAGCGGTTGGGGTGATGCAGCCGCCAGAACAAGCCAGCAGCCACAAGAGGCCAGAAAGCGTCTGTCCCAAGAGCCTCAGAAGGACGCTTGGCCCTGCCCACACCTTCATCTCAGACTCTGGCCTCCAGAACTGTGAGAGGACAAATGTCCGTTGTTTTAAGCCACACAGTTTGTGGACATTTTTTATGCAGTCTTGGAAACTAAAGCAATGTGTAAAAGCTCTGGCTGAAATAGGTAGGATTGGTTGTGGGGCAGGGGAGGAAGCGGGAGCCGCCTGCAAAGCCAGGACCCCGGAGCAGGATGGCAGCTGGAATCCAGGCAGTAACGGGGGGAAGGGAGGAGAGTGGAGATTGAGATATGCCTCAATAATAGTGAAGGTTGCATTTTGCATCCCCACGCCCTGCCCAGCACCTTGCTGTAATGGCCTTATTCAGACTTTCGTATTTAATTCTGGATTAAACCCAGGTGTTGGTTACCATCACCATCACCATTTTATAGACGAAGAACCAAAGGAACAGAGAGGTTCGTTAACATCTCCCAAGACCACACAGCTAGAGGCAGCAGGGCACAGATTGCAACCTAGGCCAGAGGATCACAGGATCACATATTTAGCCACCCCAAGCTCACTGCCATGCAGTCAAATTAACAACACTTGCTGGGGGTGGAAGTGGGTGGATGATGACAGAGAAAAAAACAAAAGCCACTAAGTGGGTGACGCTGCTTGGAAGACTGTGGGGTGGACAACCTGTCTCCAGGAGGAAAATGGCCCTTTTCTTCCCAGGATGCCCATTGGGCAGGAACTTTCTGGAGCTGGGTCCTTCAGGATGGGCCTCCCACTCTCTATGTTCTGCCATTCGGAGCAGGCAACCTGCTGCGGTTGTATTAATTATGTAACAGCAAATGAAAGCCCCCAGCTGACCCGCCGGGATCATAAATACCACTGGCCGAAAATGGATTTGGGCCACGTGTCAGCATTTTGTGGCATGAAGGTTGGATCTTTTCCATTCTGGGACTGGTGTTTGCTTAGCTGGGAAACCACTTGTCTTCCTGTTCCAGTTCTCCCCGTAAGCATTCTTTTCCCCTTTTTAAACAATCGTAGGGGTTACCATGGAAATCAGAGTAATTTTCATCCCAATGTAGTCCAGATAAACTATCAGGCATTTGGGGCCACCTTGCCTGCCACCCGTGCTCTGGTCTCATGACTAGAACATTTGGGAATGTCTGAGAAACTCACATTCTCTTACATCGATTTCCTAAGTGGGTCAGAGCTTGGAGGTCTTGGCAATTAATGGCTGAGTTAGTGAAGGCTGAGTTAGTGAAGGCTGAGCATAAAAATTTCATGAGCAAAATACGTCTTCCTTATTTTGAAACTTTAAAAAGCCCCACTCAGATAAATGACCCCTGCTGCACCTGAAGTACTGAGTAAATTAGGTGTAATTTTATTACAATATTGATTGCTGCCACCAGACATCTCAATTGTATCTTTTAGCCTTGATCAAAGGTGAAAATAGCATCTTTTAATCGAGTTGAAAAATGCAGCTCTGTGGGAAGATGGAGCTGAGCTGAAGGAGGAAGGTGGAGGGAAGAGAGAAGTCTCAGACCCCCTGTTGGGGAAAATCCACAACTTTTCAACAGAAACACAGATTATCAGCAATGGCTGTCAGTGAATAAGTATTCAGTGAATAATAGGAAAAGAACATAGTAGGCACTCAATAAAAACCGCACTCCTACTCTGTAAGCAAGAAGCTCTGAATATGCCAAGAGAGGCTCTTAGAGGTGCTGGAAGTAATTAAAAGCTCCTTAGGGGCAAGAACTGCAGGAAAACAAAATTATTTCTTTCTTTTTTTTTCTTTCTTTCTTTTTTTTTTTTTTTTTTGAGGCAGTTCACTCTGTTGCCTAGGCTGGAGTGCAGTGGCACACTCGGCTCACTGCAACCTCCACCTCCCAGGTTCAAGTGATTCTCATGCCTCAGCCTCCCAAGTAGCTGGGACTTCAGGTATGCGCCACCACACCTGGCTAATTTTTTTTTTTAGTAGAGACTGGGTTTCCCCAAGTTGGCCAGGCTGGTCTTGAACTCCTGGCCTCAAGTGATCCACCTCGGCCTCCCAAAGTGCTGGGATTACAGGAGTGAGTCACTGCGCCAGCCCACAAAGATGATTTCTTACGTCTCCTGTGGCCCTGGCACGGAAGAAGTGCTCAATGAATATTTTTGGAATATTATTGCTGAACTTACAAGGTATAGAAATGACTGTGTTGGAGAGGGGTGTCTTTCAGGGACCCTTTCTCTGAAGGAAGAGTGAGAATTGCCCAGATGAGAGCCGAGATCAGGGCATGGGGGTGGAAGAAGAATGTTCTAGGCCAAGGGAAGATCCTGCCGTTCATCCTGACTGCAAAGCAGACAGGGTCCTCGTGGTGAGATAACTGGCCCTTGTGACAATAAATGTTAGTGTAGTTCATGGGGCTGAGAAGAGGCTGCTCACCCCTGCAGGTCCAGCCCCACACAGAGCAGGGTACACATGCAGTTTGCTAAAGGGGAAGAAAGAGAGAGGAGAAAGAGGAGAGGGGAAGGAGGAAGCAGAGGAGAGGGAGGAGAGAAGCTCCTCTCTCTCTGAAAGTTCCTTCCTCATCTGTAGACAATTGCACAGCTAACATAACCTCTTTTGATGCAACATAAAAGGAAGTTACTGTTTGAAGAATGATTGATGACTTCTCCTGTGGTTTACCTTTCCCAAGTGACTAATTGGGTGCATTCACCCACAGCACAGAGAGGCACCATTTGCCCTGAATGATTTCATGAACCAGAGAAGTTGAGGGGCTCGGGTGAACGGCTGTGGTGCATGGAAAGCCATGGTCTTCCCCCACCCCCAACCCCACCCTAAAAAATCTCAGCTAGGACAGATTAATCACAGGAATTGACTGGCAGACAGGCTTGGTGTAGGAAGAAATGCCAGGAGGCTTTGGATAACAGGGGCTGGTGGAGGGGAGTTTCCCACCTGCAGAGGCCATGGTAAGTGGGAAGTATGATGTGCAAAATGGCCACTTGGCCCAAACCTCCATGCCCAAAAAGCCCCAGAGTACAATGGAAAGCATCTCCACTCGAAACTTTGCACACAGTCACACAGCCACCCTGGCAGGACTGGAAGAACATGTGTATAGCATGAACATCTTTAAACTCCATCCCACACCAGTATTTGCTAAGAATTCTTTTTTTTTTTTTTTTTTTGTTTTGTTTTGTTTTGAGTGCTGCAATTATCTTGTGGGCAGTGCAAATTATATCCAGGGGTGTGCTGGTAAACCAGCTCTTCACAATCAAGAAAGGGGTGATCCCCCTCGTTTGTGATGTTTGCCAATTACCATGGTGTAAATACTGTCACTATGGCTGATTGCAGGCTATTGATGGTTTAAGAACTAACAGAAAAGTTTCCTAAATATTTAACAATCGACTCTCATAAACCTCTTCAAGCTGGCATTATCTCAGTTCGTGTGTAAGTTATCATTTATTAAATGTGACCACATGAAATACGCTGCAATTTTGCAACCCTGCTTTGGTATTTCTTTATTGTTTTAATATACCAAGAGGCTCAAAAGATGGAAAGGGTGGTATTGGGTCTCTTGGTATCAGAAATCACTTTTGCAAAAACCTCTCTGCTCTGCTCTGTTCAATCTGGTGCCTAAACCTGGAAAGTGATTTCTCACCATCTCTACCTTCCCGCCCATCCTCCCCTCCTTTTACATTTATTAGGCCACTACTCTGCCTCCCCACATCCTCCATGAAAATGTTCCTCATCCAGTCAGGCATGGTAAATATCTCAGTCACTTCTATCTTCCTTCTCAGCATTCTAGTTTTTACCCTAGAGACCAGCCGCTCGCTCATTCAAGAAATGTCAACTAGAAATTTATTCGGTACTGGGCACATTGTAAATGCTAGAGTAATAATATAGTTATCCTGTTTTAAATAAACTTTTTGAAGAATACAATAGTAATACATATTCACAGATGAGCATTTGGAAAATGTAAAAAAGAATACAAAATAATCTCATAACCTTCAATTCCATTATCAGAGATAATGGCTGCTAATATTTTCGTGTGTTTCTATTCAGTTATTTTCCTTGTACAATAAAAGGACACAAGCATGTTTTTTTATAAAATGATCATAACTATTTAATAATACGTTACAAACCTTTCTACATCATCAAATATTTTTCTCTACAATATAATTTTAATAATTGTATAATATTCTATTGTCTGGTTGTGCTACGATATACACCCAATCTCGTTTGTTAAACACTTGGGTAATACTCAATTTCTTACTCTGAATCACTCTGCAATAAAAATTCTCTGATGAGCCGGGCGCGGTGGCTCAAGCCTGTAATCCCAGCACTTTGGGAGGCTGAGACGGGCGGATCACGAGGTCAGGAGATCGAGACCATCCTGGCTAACACGGTGAAACCCCATCTCTACTAAAATACAAAAAACTAGCCGGGCGAGGTGGCGGGCGCCTGTAGTCCCAGCTACTCGGGAGGCTGAGGCAGGAGAATGGCGTAAACCCGGGAGGTGGAGCTTGCGGTGAGCTGAGATCCGGCCACCGCACTCCGGCCCGGGCGACAGAGCAAGACTCCGTCTCAAAAAAAAAAAAAAAAAAATTCTCTGATGAATGTCTGCAAATGCCCATGATTAATTACATAGGACAAATTCTTGGAAGAATAGTATTTCCCAGGTCTTTTATGGTTTTTCTTTTTGGTCCAATAGTTGTTTAGGGCACAATTTTTTAGTTTGGTTTGTTGTGTTTTATTTATAAACCTTAGGTTTTTAGCGTACTTCTTACCAAAGATTAACATAGTTACAAAACTTTCCTCAAATCATAAATGTCAGCCCAATGGATTTCTATGCAATAAACATACCCTTATAACCGGTGCCTAGATGTAGGAACAAAATATCACCATCTCCTCAGAAATCCCATTGGTGCCCCTTCTAGAAATTCTCTATACCCCATCCAGAGATGACCATTATCATGAATTCTAACAGCATAGATTAGTTTTGCCTGTTTTTGAACTTTTTGTAAACAGAACCCTAAAATACAAATGCTTTTGTGTCTGATGCTTTCGATCTACCCTACACAGGCGAGATTCCCCCACTTTGCTGGATGTGGCTATGTGTGTTAACTTTCCTGAGTAGTTGCATTGTGTTCTGGTGGATGAAAAAATCCCATAATTTATTTATCCTTTTACTGTGGATGAAAATCTAGGTAGTATCACCCATCTGGGTGGTCTCATCTTCACCCATATGTAGGATCAAATTTGTTAATTAAATTATACAGAGCTTCTCTAGGTATACTTTCAGTTTTGTCTCTAGATCTGTGTAAGTTAAAACAGAAAGAGGTTTCTAAAATCTCCCACTGTATCATGTGTCACAGAGGTGAAGGAGTCGGCCCAAGACCACACTATCCAGAGAGGTCAGGAGGCGTTTGGACTCAGCCACCCAGCACTGGGCAGCCGAGGTTAACGGAACCCATGACGTGAGGCTGTTGTGAGGATGAAACATGATCATCGAATCTGAAAACTCTCAGCCTGACGTGGAAAACATGATTGCCTGTTAAGCACTGGCTGCTCATTTTCATCTTCTGGGTGAAATTCTCAAAGGGACTGGATGAATACTGAGTGAGTAAGGAATAAATGAACAGATGAACAAACGAATCCGAATGCCCTCCAATGTGCGCATGTGCCTGGGTCTGTTGCAGAAAGCCGCCTTTGTTGTCTAGACAAGAAGAGATGTTTGCTTTGTGAGCCCCTGGTGGGTCTGCGGAGGTGGCAGCCCCTGGGGGCAGCTGGACCTTCCCCTGGGCCTCCCACCGGGGTGACTGATGAGGCTGAAGGGGATTTTGCCAGCAGCTGCGGCTGCCAGCCCAGCCTGCCACGCAGACCTGGTGCTCTGGGCTCTGGAGTGAAAGCACAATAGTGGCATTGTCACCACTTCCCCATTTCTTGATTGTCCCAGTTACTCATCAAGGATGTTGGCGAGCCCAGCCCGGAACACAGCGTCCTTGTCCCTTGATTAAGCAGCAGACACGCTCAGACAGTGGCCCTGCAGGAGGTGGCCGATGAATTCATCTCTTGGCCATTCAGAGAACCCAACAGCCATGGGCTTGGGCAGAGATGGGTCAACGGGAGGTCATGCCGGGTGGTCCCCTCCAGAGGCCACCCCCAAAGGGAAACGATGACAGCATCCTCCCCCCAGGAGGTGCCCCAGACGAGGCTGATGAAAGGGGTGGCTCGGTGGCTTCCTGTGGAAAGCCCGCTCCGAGACAGACCCCTGTGTGAGAATGGGCCTGCTTACTGTTATCACTCCCTGATCAAAACCCTCAGTGGCTTCTCACAAGTAGAAGACAGTCAAAACGCCTCTCACAGAACCCTCCATGATTTGACCACAAATCTTCCCACTTACCTTTTTGCTCACCATGTTCTGCTCACACCTGCCTAATTTCCGGCCCTGGGACACACCATGGTCTGTCCTTCCTCAAGCCTCTTCTTCTGCCTGGATGGATCTCTGGCTCCACCCTGGCACCAGCTCTGATGGCCGCCTCCTAGCCGGGGCTGCCTGGTTCACCTTTGGACCCTAACATCTGGAGTAGCACCTGCCCAGAGGAGGCGCTGGAGAGACATTCACTCAGGCTACTTCCCAGCCCCTAGCACAAGGCCTGGCACACAGTACGTGCTCAG
Source organism: Rhinopithecus bieti (assembly GCF_001698545.2). NCBI lineage: Eukaryota > Metazoa > Chordata > Mammalia > Primates > Cercopithecidae > Rhinopithecus > Rhinopithecus bieti. The sequence continues at coordinate 4,747,635 of NW_016814761.1, read as the reverse complement.
CAAATATGGAAGGGAGAGAGGAAAGGAGAAGGGAGGAAATGGTGGAGATAAATTATCATGTAGCAACTTCAGAGACAGCAAGGGGAGTGGAACAGAGAAAGGGGTGCCTTCCAACAGGCACCCGGGACCCCCTTTGGGATGGGCCCCCTGCACACGCCCGTACCACTCTCCAAGGCTGGAAGCATCTCGTCCTCCACTGCCAAAGCATTCCAGGAAGGGGGCTGCACCCAGAGCAGCAGGAAGCACGATCCCCTCTCCTACCCTCACGTCCAGCTCTTCTCCCTGCTCCATGATCCACAGTGAGGGCCTCCCTCACTTCAAGATAGTCCATGACTAAGGACCTATGGGACCATCACATTTCTTCATCTCTTCAGTACATCTTTTTGAAGGCCTGTGATGCCCCATGGATGGGGTAAGGCTCCCAATCAATGAAGGCAGGAAAGTCACACATGGCCCCGCCTGTGGCAAGCCCCCAGCCAGTGGAGCTGTGAACATACTGGACACATGAGAGTCAGCCCATGTGTTCAGGGAGCCAACCTGATTTTTGTCACCCACTGGCCCTTTAAACTTGTCCACTGGGAAGAGCCTTGTCCCTGACCAGATGGGAACTCAGGCGATGACCATGACTTTGCTGGTCGCTTTCTAGCAGTAGACAGTCCTGTGGTCAGTGTGAGTCAAAGACAGCCTCCGTCCAGCAATGGAAAAGTTCAGTCCTGGGTAAGAATCAAAACTTGCTCCTTGATTCAGCCCAATTTGCTGCCCGACAGATGCTTGTGGTGAGCTGACTACTTGCAGGGAAGTGGCCTGGACCTCCTCTCTTTGCCCACAGGATTTTGTCCATCACCCCAACACAGCCTCCTCACTCAGGCTCAGGAGCCAGGCAGGGTTGGGAGGGAGATGAGGTGGACAGTTGCTCCCCATCAGTCCCATGTGTGACAGCCCTGCACTGCCTGGGGTGCAGCAGAGCCTCCCCCAGTGGACTGATGGTTCTGTGGGGACAAGCAGGGTCTCTCGTACCTGGCCGGGCCCCTGTGTGCCATTGTCCTGGAGAGGAGCCCCTCTCTTTAAGGGGCTCAGTTGCCCAGGATGCATGCAGCATTGACCGTCTCTTGGAGGAGCTTCAGCTTTTCAGAAGCAGCCTCAGTTCTTCAACCCAGGCCCCTTTGCACCTCAGGCATGAACCCCTTGAGCCCTCCAAAGGCCGGGCATGGATAGAGCTGTCTGCGTGTTCCCACAAAGCCCTCACCGTGTACGAAGTGAGGGGATCACCGCCCTCCCTCCTGGGAGTGGGGAGTGCTCTGCGCTCCTGCAACTCACAAAACCTTCCTGTCTCTGCAAAATCAGGACACCTGGGTTCCCACCCTTTCTGCCCACCCAAGGCATGGCCTTCCATCCCTCTGAGCCTCAGTTTCCTCTTCTATACCAAGGGAATAGCACTGCCCTAAACAGGCTCTGATAGGCCAGATGGGGTCACGTGTGTGCACACGTCTTGTTTATTATTAGCGGAGGTGTGGTGTTGGCATGGTGTGAGGATGGAAGGAATTCTCAGGACCCTTCCAGGGTAAGGGAATAGAAACATCCCTGACCTTAGCCTGGCCTAAACTAGGGGTTGGCTCCTGGCCCTGAATTCTCTGCAGACTCTGAACTCAGTGTGTGCCCAGCCTGAGCCATGGCCAAGAACCAGGTCCAAGTGCATTGAATATCTCCCAGGCTGGGCTGGACACCCTCCTGCCCCGTCCAGCCCATTGTTTCAATATGAAGCGTAATGTCCCCCTCAGAACCTATGGCTGTGTACATTATGCAGCTGCAGAGCCACTGGCATCACACTGCAGACCAGAAACTTTCCATGGGAACTGTGGGAGCAGGAGGAAGACCAGGTGCTCAGCAGCCAGGGCAGGGCCATTCTGGAGCTCCCAAGTCTATGCACTGGAGCCAGCCAGCCATGTGTTCCCTCCAAGAAGTCTCAGAATCCCAAATCCCAGCTGCAGTCTCTGGAGCTGGAGGACAGGTCATGTCTTGGTGAAGTTCTTTGCCTGAGACCCAGGTCATCCAGGGCAAAAGCAGGAACTGGAATGAGACAGGAAAGGCTGTGACCCCCCAGTCCCTGGCTGTCCAGCCTTCAGGTCATTCATGGATGCTACAACATGTATTGAGCAAAACTTCAGGGTGTGCAACTTGGGCAATGCAGAAGCAGAACAGACAAGCCCCCAGGGATGTAGATGCTGCAGGAGTGGGCAATGGACAGTAACCAGGAAGCAGATGCATTGACAAAAAAATAGCAAGCAAGGCAAAGCAAAGGCCATGCAGGAAGCACGCAGGCATGGCCCGAGTGACCACGGGGAAGGGGCTGCTTTAGCCACCCATCGAGGGAGCCCCCTCCAAGCAGGTGGAATGTGATACTGCAGCTGCAGTGATGAGAGGGCTGGATAAGGGAAGACCCAGTCCGCAGTGGCAAATGTCCAGGCTAAGCAGCCAGCACAGGCAGACTCTGGGGTGATGAGGTGAGAGCTTGCAGGGGAAAGGCCTGGGCTGTGATGAGATGAAAACTTCAGATGAAAATATTTTTTTTTTTTTTTTTTTTGAGACGGAGTCTCGCTCTGTCACCCAGGCTGGAGTGCAGTGGCCGGATCTCAGCTCACTGCAAGCTCCGCCTCCCGGGTTCATGCCATTCTCCTGCCTCAGCCTCCCGAGTAGCTGGGACTACAGGCACCGCCACCTCACCTGGCTAGTTTTTTTGTATTTTTAGTAGAGACGGGGTTTCACCGTGTTAGCCAGGGTGGTCTCGATCTCCTGACCTCGTGATCCGCCCGTCTCGGCCTCCCAAAGTGCTGGGAAAATATTTTTTAAATTGCCCCCTTATTACTGTATCAGTCAGGGTTTGACCAGAGAAAGAGTCAGTAGGAGGCAGTTATTAAGGGATTTATGCAAGGAGTTGGCTTAGGTGACCATGGGGACTGGCCAGACAAGTCCCGAGTCCATGGGGCAGGCTGTCAAGAACGGCTGTGACTCACAAGCATGGCTCCAGGCCACTGTCATGGGAGGAATTTCTTCTTCTTCAAGGAGCCTCTTCCTGCTCCAAGGCCTTTCCGCTGATCAGGCCCAGCCAGGCCATCCAGGATAACCTTTACTTGAAGTCAGTGATTATGGGCTTAAACCACAACTCTAACACCTCTGCCTGCAATGCTCAGCTGAGGGACTGATTGAATAACATGACTGTGGCCTCGAAGGGTTGACATATCAAGCTGATCATCACAATTACCTGCCCAGAGCAATATTAAACACCACTCAGAAATTATTCACATGGTTTCAACCTTCTTTTTAAAGTCCAAGTTGTTCTGGACTTCCCTTTTGGAGAGGTCCTGGAGTGGCGGGCCCTGTCAGTGACTTCCTTCAGTGGGGAGGCATCTGCCCTTTGCTCCAGCCACAAGGCAGAATGATAGGTAGGGGCCAGGACCAATCCCCACCCTGTGGCTTCCTTTGAGGCAGCTGCAGGGGTGGGGCCGTCCAGTTCCCCTGAGGTCACATTAGGAATGCCAGCAAGCCCTCCACGTGGCATTGGCTGGAATATTCTGGAAAACATGCTCATCACCATCAGTGGGATTTTCTTAAGAATAAGAAAATTGATGCTTCCCATGGTGGAGGGAAAACTTATGAATTTGATGGTGAGGTTAGAGGAGTTTCAGACTGTAATGGCTACATTTTTTTTTTTAATTTGAAATATTTATTTAGACCAAGAGAGGAAATCACTACATGTTTTGCAATATTTAAAAGTTAACAATATCACAAAATGTAATGGGGAAAAGGACAATTTTCTTAATTACAACTATGTAATGCTTTTCCCTGCTTT
>NW_016814761.1:4714018-4743546 GCF_001698545.2 Rhinopithecus bieti | reverse complement strand
TTTTTTTTTTTTTTTTTTTTTTTTTGGTTATATCATGTTGTGTCTTCATTTGACAATTTTGTAATATCCTTTCCCACAGAAGAATTTAGAGATAATTCAGAGTATCCTCTAACAGAGTTGATGGAAATTTGCTTTTTGATAGTTTATAGGAGTTTCTTTCAAATTCTCCACTCTTTACTAGCAATATAATGTAATTTTTGGGATTGCTGTTAAATTTGGGGAAACCTCTGTTGAGTTTCTTTCCTAGCTGAGCTAGGATTTCAGGGCATTTCAGATTTGCCATGGTTTGAGTTTTCTTAAATATCATTTGAATTGACAACATTCAGAGTATTCTCAGAAGATGTGCACTGGTTAATTTTACGTGTCAACTTGGCTAGGCTAAAGGAGACCCAGACAGCTGGTAAGACATGATTTCTGGGTGTGTCTGGGAAGGTGTTTCGGAGAGGAACACCTGAATCTGTAGACTGAGAAAAGAAGATTCGCTCTTTCCCAAGCAGGTAGGCAGCATCCAATCCATCCAGGGCTGGAGTAAAGCAAAAGGTAGAGGAGGGGAAAATTCACTGTCTCTCTTGAGCTGGGATGTCCGTCGTCTCCCGCACTCAGACGTTAGAATCCTGGTGCTTTGGCCTTTGGACTCAGACTGGGATTTACAGCATTGGAGCCTTTGTTCTCAGGCCTTTAAGTTGGAGCTGGAACCACTCCACTGGCCTTCCTGCTTCTCCAGCTTGCAGTCAATCCTGGTTGTGTTTTTTCTGGAGAACCCTGACCAATGCACAGGTTGACAAAGAAAAGTTCTTCCCCAAAAGCCCACACTTTTATGTTTGTTATGCATGTTATCTGTTGATTTAAAACAGATGGGCAAGATATCCTCAAGGAATTTCAAGAAATATTCTTTTATCCAACCCACTAATGTAAACCCAAATAAAGAAGCTGATGGCTGTTAGTTTTAAGACCACTTGGTGTGGAGGTCCCATAAAATGCTCCAGAAAAGTAACATTTAGTGTAGTAAGGACCAGGACCTGCTGTTTCCAGATGAGCCTACCTTTTCTTTGGTCATTTGGAGACTTCCATTTCCAAATCGTAAACCAATCTGGAATTTGTGTAATATATTTGTCTAGTTATTGGTTTGTTTGTTTATTTTTAAGTTTAGGACTTCTCCACTGTCACAGGATCCTTGTCCTTTTCCAGTTGGAAACCTCTGTGAGTAGTGGTGCCTTTGCCTGAGTTTTGCTGGGGCCTGCTGGGCACCCACCCACCCTGGCAGGCTGTGCTCGGTTCACACTACCAATCTGGATCCCACGCCTGCAAAGGGTGAGTCAGGGGCAGAGTGGTGACGGGTGTGTGAGTGAGTGAGCATGGCGTCCAACCACTGCACACAGCTAGGCACGCCAGCTGCTACAGGACAGGCAGCTCAGGTTCTGGCACAGGCACCAGCTTATTGTGAGGCTGCGGCTAGACCAGGCATACTGCAAGCAGCTACCACTGATGGCACTGGGGAACGTGGTGGCACCCAGAAGCTTGGAGGTGCCAGGAACCACACAGCCTCAAAGAGGGTGTCACAGCCCTGGCTCGGGGGGCTCCTACGTCTGGACTCCCCGAAGGGCCACAGCTCTCCTCTCCTTCTCTCTTCTCTCCTTCTCATCGCCCACAACATGGTGAGCAAAGGGCATGTTTCAGCCCTGTTTGTGTAACAGCTGTTTCAGCCCCACCATTCAGCAGGTCCCAAGTCCTTGTCCTGTATCCAGGAAGAATGAAGTATGAGGACAAGTAGAGGGTGAGCAGGACAAAGAGGTGCTTTATTGAGCAGCAGAGCCGCTCAGACAGAGGAGACCTACAGTGGATAGCTCTTCTCCACATGCAGGGCGTCCTGACATCTCTTCTAGTCTGACTGAGTCTGGGATTTTCTGGGCTTCAGAAGGGAGGAAGTGCATACTAATTGGTCCATGGGTGGCCATGGGTGAGTCTGAGAAAAGTACCAAAAGTTCTCATTCCAGTCCACTAGAACTGGCAGCCTGCCCCAAGTCTTCACCAGGGACCCACCCCTTTCCACCCAGAAGCCTGTCTGCCTCCACCACCATCAACCTGCCATCCACAGCGCCCATGGTGCCCAAGCTTCTCATGCAGAGAGGTGCGTGCAGGCCTGCAATGAGCTGCCCTAAGCTCCCCCTTGGTCTCCCCTTGGCACCCAAACTCCAGAGGGGGCTGAAGGCAGCAGGGGGCTGGTGTGTCAGCACTGCCTCAAGCATGTGCACACCCAGCTAGGTCACAACAGTACCTGGGCTCAGCCTCAATTTTCCTCAGGGAGCAGGGAGAGACCAGGCAGTGGGAGCAGGTATTTCTGAGCCTATGAGGAGAGGGACTTCCTGATCCCTTGAAAATGCAGAGATGCCCGAGTCCATAGCTGCAGCTGGGCAGTTGCAGCTGCGCCCAGGAGGGCAGGGCCCCCACCCCTCCCCAGCTCCCACTGGCTCCTTGGAATGTGCAGCCCTGGCCGCACCTCCCCTACTGCAGTCTGCGTCATGGCAGCAGCTGCTCCAGACGGGCCACCTCTGCCATCACCACCATGTACGGATTTTTCTATAACACCAATGGTATTTGGGGGCTATTTGTTGTTACTTCCCTTCAAACCCATCCAGGTGAGGACTGCAGTTGGGGTGCGTTGCACTTTCTGCACTGCGTTCTGCTCTGAGATGATCTTGGTCTTCGTGAGCTTTGCCTCAAGCCACAGGTGCTTTTTCTAAAGTGACTCACCTTTGCTTCACCAGCAGAGAGCCCCATTAAGAGAGGCTTTGTGTCCTGTTTCTCCTGTCACTATGGCCCTGACAGTCACATGAGGTGGCTGGATTCTGGTTTTTGTGTCCAGAAGAGAGCTTACCAGTTTAGTAACTTTGCAGACTGTAGGGCATGGTAACCAGTCATTTGAGGAAGCTCTGTGAATTTAGAGGGCTTTCCTGGAGGAGAGGCAGTTTCGGGGTGGCGTGGCAGACAGGCTTGTTGAATGCACCCTAGTTGATATCCCTTGAGGGACATTATCAAACACCCAACTTACAGATGGAGAAGATGAGGTTCAGACCAACGGGGAAGCATTTGCCTGAAGTCAAAGAGTTGTTGGATTCAAACCCAGATCTCGCCGAGTCCCAAGTCCAGGTTCTGACCCACATCCCCACTGCCTCTTGAGGAGCAGGTCACAAATCAGGGACTGTGGTGAGGGAAGTGGGGATTAGATGGGGGCTGGTGGCCAAGGCTGCTCCTGGACCCTGTATGGTCGTGGGAAAGACACTGTCCCCTGGGAATATGGTCAGCTGGACACGTTTGGCTGGGAAGCACTTTGAATCTGGGCAGCATCCAACATGCTGGCCAGTCCCTGGGGCTCCCAAGGCTGGGGACACAGGCCTCCACTCTGACAAGCTATTCAGAGCACTCCTCAGGCCTTTGTGTGGGAAGGGACAGCCCAGCAGCAGAGCAACTGGAGTGGAAGTTGGAGAGGAAGAACCACATTCCAGAGATTTTATATTGGAGTGTTCCACAAAGCAAGGGCCCTGGGTTCAAAGCAACATGTCCCAAGGTTTGTCAGCAAATGCACCATAAGCAGCAGTCAGGGCTGCTCCAAGGCAGACGTTCTGATCTCTGCTTTCTGTTCCATGCAGGAAGCAGCACAGGGACTCTCAGCACATGAGGCTCAAGCTGAATCCTGGCTCTGCCTGTTTTTCTGGCCTGTTTTCGAGAGAGGTGAGAAGGGAGTTTGGGAAGCCCGAGTTTCCTTTTAAAGTGGGGATATAAGAGGCTGGGCATGGTGGCTCAGGCCTGTAATCCCAGTACTTCAAGAGGCCAAGGTGGGTGGATCACCTGAGGTCAGGAATTTGAGACCAGCCTGGCCAACATGGTGAACCCTGTCTCTACTGAAAATACAAAAATTAGCTGGGCGTGGTGGCATGCACCTGTAATCCCAGCTACCAGGGAGGCTGAGACAGGAGAATCGTTTGAACCTGGGAGGTGGAGGTTGCAGTGAGCCGAGATCACACCATTGCACTCCAGCCTGGGTGACAGAGCAAGACTCCGTCTCAAGAAAATAAAATAAAATAAAATAAAATAAAATAAAATAAAATAGGAATATAAGTCTGCCAATCTCAATGGATGACTGCAAGCTATTATATATAAAGAACTCAACATGCTTTAAAATCATAGTGCATGCCATTGTCATTGCTGTCACATTGCAGATGAAGAATTTGTGGCAAAGCAAGGGCAGGTAACCAGCACGAGAAATACACTTTGGCAAATCTGATTCTAATGCTGCCTGTTCTCTTCCACTTGCCCCAAAAAAGGAGGGGAAATGACTCATCTAAGGACACACAGGAAATATGATGGGATTCGACTTGGATCCAGAGCCTTCTGACCCCAAACCCACCACTCCATGGGGGGCTAATTCTGTTGTGAATAAAAAACGAGGGAGGGAGGAGGTGGCCACAGAGGGGAAGTGGGCAGCCCACAGACTTCCAGAGGAGACATCCGTCATCCAGCTCTAACCACTTGTTTCTAGGTAGAAATGTGGGCCCAGTGAGGTCAGAGCTTAAAAGTTTTCCAGGAGAGATCAGCAATGTGGATGTGTGGGATATAACCTCAAGTTTGACAATCAATTTGATGAAAATACATGCCACTTGCAGACTGACTGGCCCCAGCCCTCTGGTTTGAGTCCTCATCTCCTATCCTACGCTGCTTAGAATCTAGCAAACCACATTCTGTCTATCTGTAGCTCACCACCATCACATTTGAAGAGCCTTAGAGAAAGCCAACAGATTCCAGAAAATGTCTCTTACAGAAAGGCTGTTCATGCAGCAATTCTATGTATCCGTTTGCCTACCCATCCATTCACCCACTCATCAATCTATCCATGCATCCATCCATCTATGCATCTGTCCATCTTCTCATCCATCTATTCATCCATCCATCCATCTGTGCATACACACATTCAACCACCCATGCATGCACACATTCATCTACCTATGCATCCATCTATCCATGCATCTATTTATACACCCATCCATACATCTACCACCCATCCATGCAGCAACCCAAAAATCCATCTATTTATTTATCCATCCATCCATACATCTATCCATTCATGGAGCACACAAAACACACCTATCATATGGTAAAATCGGGAAAACTAATGCCTAAGCTATGGCACCTAGCTTCAAAAATGAGAGTGCTGTCTGCCTTGGATGTGACGCTTTTGCCTGGTTGTGAGGAGGAAATTGGGAAAGAACATCAGATTCTCCTTTGATTTCAGTCTGACTAGGTTGAGTCTTTTTGGACTTCTGGCTGCCAGTGGCCCACTTAGTACCCAATGCAAGTTTGTTTGTAGCAAGCATTCTGTAGGACTGGGAGAGAAGTCAGAATACACCCAGTCATTCAGCAAATACCCACTGAGCTCCTACTAGGTTCCAGGCACCCTGGGAGGGACTGGCCCAGAATGCTGCGCAGAAAACTCACTGTATGTCCCTGTCCTCTGTATATTGGCAAAATACAAATAATAAGAAAAATACAATATTCATACAATGAGAACAGTAAGTACTAATATTCATTATTGATATAATGGATATAATGAACAACTCATTGTTTCTATATTTTGCCATAGAGTTTACTACATTTCTGAATGGTAAGGCTTTGTGTTAGCGGCTTTGTTTTATATCTTTGGGTACTCTTTATTAAAGGCATGTTAAATCATTTGTGAATTCTTTAAGAGATAGATGAGCTGAGTAAAATCAACAAGACTTTAGTTTTTTAGTCACAGAAAATTCAAGTTCTGTTTACCCATATTTTTGAAATTCATACAATGGTACAGTTTGGAAAACGACTGTAGTAACTTCCAAGAGAAACCCAGATGTGAATGAAGTCCAGCTTTGAACAAACACTCCAGGCCAATACCTGACAGGTGATTGGTGACTGTCTTCAACTTCCCAGTTGAAACAGGGCTGGAGTCAGACAGCGATGGACTGAAGGACACGTAGAGATGACCTTGTCCATTCCCAGCCCTGCATTTTGTAGACAGGAAAACTGGATGCAAGAGGGAGTGAGAGAAGCCCAAGTCCCTCCACGTGACCACTGGGAGCCCAAGGACAGAATCGAGGTTCCTGCCCCCAACTCAGTGCTCCTTCCCCTGACACTGCAAATCCATCTCTCTACCTCCAAAACCCACCCTGGGTCCTTCACTTCCCACTGGCTCCTGGGCAAGGCCAGTGTCCCCTCTTCTGAGCAATAGTGCCCCCTGCCTAGCTGGCCTTACTGTTTTCCACACTCGCCCTTCCAACCCATCCTCTACGCCACAACTGATTTTTCAGAAACTAGTGGATTGCTGTACTCTCCTGATTACATCTTTCAATTGTCTCGTCTCATTCTTAGGATGAAGACCAAAGCCTCCAAGCTCATCTTTTGCCATTCTCCTCTTTCCATTTGGTTCCCCACATGCTGGCTTCAGTTCAGTCCCATTTTGTGCCTCGAGGTCTTTGGTTGAACCATCCTCCCTGCCTGAAACCCTTTCAGCCCTGATTGCTGACGTAATTGGCTCCTTCTGCTTTCCCAAGGTCAGTTTAAGTGTCTCTTCCCCTGAGAGCCTTCTTGCATTCTCCCCAAATTTACTTCCTTCATCGCATTGTCAATATTTCTGGTTATACATTTGCTTCCCTTTTAAATGTGCTGTTTTCTTGTAACAAAATGTAAGCCCCATGAGAGCAGGGCTGCACCTCATCTTCCCTGTTCTTTCTGTATTCCAGCACCAGCCCAATGGCCAGCATGCAGCAGGTGCTCTATAAATAAACATCACATTACTGGAGAGGTACATAAATAAACAGCAACTCTTGTGTTTACAGGCAATGGGGATGAAAGAGAAAGACTGAGGTCTAGAGAGAAGGGAGGGGGAACACAGCAGGAGAGCTACTTTCGTTTTAGGTGACATCGTTTTGGATGTTTGCTAGTTCAGCGGCCATGAAGGAATGTTCCAGGGCTTGACAATTTCTAAATTTCTATGACTCAGTTTCTGGATTTGAAAAAACTTGCCAAATTTTGTACACTGCTTGATGACTCTGGGAGTTTAAGACCCCCTCTCTTAAAGTGAGGAAGAAAATGGAAAAGGATTAAAGTTCAGAAGAGTTGAGGCTTAGGTAAGGCAGCTCTTTGTACATAGGTGTTTATGTTTCTCTATGGAAATGGGCATTTCTATTAAGCAAGACTATGGATTTCCTTAAAGGATATCTTAATGGTTTTTAAAAGGATGGTTTATTGGAAAAAGCAGAATTGAGTGGAAAATCATGCTCTTCTCCCAGATGCAGTTGGTTAGATACTTGAAGCTCAATTCTATAAAATTGAGTCAAGCAGTGCCATTTGGATGCTGCAGCCTTAAGGTCAAGTGCATCAGAGAAAATGGGTCAGCCTCACAAATCCAAATAAAAATGGTATAAGGCCTAGCTGTCATTCTCCAGTCTACCTTACTAGGCTCTCAGAGAGTCAGCCTTTGAGAAGCTCCAGCAACAATATTCAAATTCTGTGCTTCTCTTTGTCCACAGTGAGTATTTGCTGAGAACCAAGCATTCTGCATATATTATCTCATCCTCACAAAAATTATATTAGCTAGTATTATCATTATCTTCATTTTGTAGGTAAGGAAACTGAACAAAGTGATTCTCAGTAATTAACCCAAGGTCACACTGCTGATTAGTGTTCATGAAGCAGGGCTTAATCCAAATTTGACTGATGACTTAGCCTGGTGCCAGACTGCCTCTGGTCAGAAGAACTCTGCACATCTATGTTCCTGTGATGCCCAGAGCCCTGTCAATGTACCCAACTCCTTCTTCCCATAGGGTGAGTTCTCTCTTGCCAGGCTCCTCACTTCCTACCAACAATCCATGAGATAGGCTTGAATAAATCTGATCTGCACGGAAAGGAAGCATGTAGTGCCATCAACACTAAGAGCCCAGGAAACTGAATCAATAAGAGAGTTAAATCTGCAAGTGGTTGATCACAATCTCATATTCTAATTGAGAAATCAACAATGTACAGAAAAAGACCCTGTATACCACAGGACAAAACTTGTAACTTATCTGGAGATTAACATACAAAGTACAGGTGAACTTTATGGAGAAAATTTCAAAACTTAATTAAAGAGCAGAGTACGTAAATAAGAGAAGTGATGGATCGTGTGGGAAAGGAAGAGTTAAATGTGTTTTAAGGTGTCAATCTCCCGGTATGTTTCAATAAATTTAATACAAACGAAAAAGCAGGATTTGGGGTGAGAATGAAATGAAGCAAATTGAGTCTAAAATGTACATGAAGAAACCAACAGCTAAGGCAAAATTGCAAAAATAAAAGAACACTATGATATATTAAAATACATTACAAAGTGATCATAATTTAAATTGTTTGATCTGTCACAGAAATTAATACCTTCAGCAAACAAAATGGAACAAAGTGGAAAGTCCAGGAACAGACTCAAGAGGTAGCATCAAAAATCCATGAAGAAGGAATGTAAATATTTTTGATCAACTAAGAACATCACAAAAATAGTGATGTGATAGATTGAGATAATATTTGTAATCTAAAACTAATGAAACTTAATTGAAAACACACAGGAAACTCCTTCAAAATCAGCAAGCAAAATAAAAGGAAACCCAAGTGAGAGACAATCACCCCTCCCAGAAGGGGAAGCACAGGTATCCAATAAGCAATGTGTGGAGAGGTTCAACCTCTTTAATAATCAGAGAAATGAAAATGAAAATTGAGACAATATCTTAGTACTTTGTACCCCTTGGAGGAACACATTTTAACACTGGGAAACATTAACATTGGTGTTTGTTTTTTGTTTTCTTTTGTTGTTGTTTGTTTGTTGTTTTTTTTTGTTGTTGTTGTTTTGAGATGGAGTCTCACTCTGTCACCCAGGCTGAAGGGCAGTGTCACAATCTCAGCTCACTGCAACCTCTGCCTCCCGGGTTCAAGTGATTCTGCCACCTCAGCTTCCCGAGTAGCTGGGATTACAGGTGCCCGGCATTATGCTCAGCTAATTTTTGTATTTTTAGTAGAAACAGGGTTTCACCATGTTGACCAGGCTGGTCTTGAACTCCTGACCTCAGGTGATTGGCCTGCCTTGGCCTCCCAAAGTGCTGGGATTACAGGTGTGAGCCACTGCCCCCGGCCAAACACTGGTCTTAATATCACCTGTTGTCATAGCAAGGGGGATGGGAGCCCTCATGTGCTGTCGGTGGCGTCGGAACTGGACCAGGTATTCTCAAGAACTAGCTAGTGACTCTAAGCATATGCACGCCTTGGGACATGAGTGGGAACCCCAGAGAGAGGGTTCACAAAATCAGAGGTAAGTTCAAGGATGTCCGTTGCTGCATCGTTTGCAATTGCAGAATTATAATCAGAAAGTACAAGATGTGCGCTGATGAATCCACCTGGTACATGAAAACTAAACATCTGTCACAGGAATGACTTAAGTCATCAGGTACAAGCACGGAGAGAGGTCAGAAAAGGGTGTTCAGTTATTTTGAAAAGGAAGACACAGTGTGAGATAATATGGCACAATCATTCATGGGAATTAAATGCAGCCAGAGTGATCAATACACGTGTCCTAAGATCTAAGGAGAAGAGTTGTAAGTCATAATATATGTCCCCAGTGTGGTGCTCCCTCTCCCATGTTCAATAGTGAGTGTAAATTTTTTTCCAATCCCACTCGTTTGCTCGACCACAAGGTAACTCAGACAGCCTTGGACTGGGTCCAGAAAGCCAGCAGGATAGGATGAGTGTACACTATTGATCAAAGCGAGGAGAAGGTGCCCCCAGCCACCAACAGGAAGCAAATGTCTAGGCCCCACCTCTCCATGTAGCAAGGGCAAGCATTTTGCAGCAAAAATAGAAACAGTGAAATGAAAGGCATTGCTTTTTAGAAACTTTCTAATTTTACCATGTTTCTTTTCTTTTTTGAGACTTTCTTTCTTTTTTTCAAAAGATAAGCTGTAAAATGGGCCACTGGAGCAGAGGCTGTGTCCCTTTCAGCCCAGACATACAAGGGTTCCATAGTCTCCTACTCTTACACTACTGTCTCTTTGACCCAATAATTGAATGTCCATCCTTAAAAAACAAAGGTAAAGACTAAGATTTGTGTACATGGATGTCTAATACTACATTATTAATGATAGCAAAATTTTGGAAAGTGTCTTAATATGCAATAAAAAAGATGAGCAAAAATAGATTGTGATATCAATGTGATGAAATAATTCTCAGCCAGGAAAGTTCACAGATATAGAGATGTTTTAATGACTTTGAAAACCACTCATGTCAATGGCAAACACAGGATGGGTGGTGAAAGCAGCCCACCCTGTGTGCAGGCAATAAAAGATGCATTTTCTGTAAATAATTTTTTTAAATAAGAAAACCAACCAAACACAGGCTGCTTTTTATTACTACCATGAGTCAGCAATTCTAAACAGCATCATTGACAAAATACTCCTCAAAGCAGGGATATACTCCTTCCACCAGCTGTCACCCTATCCCGGTTTATCACCGCACAAGGTATCAGACTGAATGAAAAAAGCGAGACTCATGTTGCACGTGGAAGCGGGGTGGGTGGGGGGCTGGGGGGTCCTGGGAAGATGACAAGCATAGTGGCAACACAGATTTTTAATTTCCCCAAATCCCACAGAGCAACTAGATAGCCGGACCAAGAACCCATGGACAACATTTACAGCAAAACTGTCACAACTTCTGACAAGATATTCCCACAAACACCAAAATATAAGCAGATGGGAAGAAACCATAGGCAACCACAGAGCCAGTTGCCATCCATGTCTGTGAGGGGGAAGCAGAGGGGAGCCACAGGGAGCCCAAAGGATCTGAGACAGGAGACTCAGAAACAGCCAACAGGAGAACGGGCAGGCCAATCGAGAGCAGCTGTTTGAGCAGAAAGTGGCTTTGCCCACTCAAGAGTAAGTCAATGCCAGGGCCTCATGGGCTGAGCTAAAGAGTGTGGAGTAGTCTGGTCTCATGAACTCTTGAAATTTGCCTGCTGGGACTCCCTTCCAATGTAGGAGCCAGACTGAGGAGAAACTGCAGGGAGCAGAATCAAATTTGACGAGGACAGGAGCAGAAGAGACAAAGGAAAGAGAAAAGAAGTCCATATAAAAGTGGGGATGGGGAACAGAACCAGGAACTCTCAAAGAACAAGCTGCCATGATTTTTAACAGCGTGTGGAAATAACAGGAAAGGAAGATCTGGGAGCTACACCTCTTTCTCAAAGATTGGGAAAAATAATCTCGTGTAGAAATGAGTAACAAAAAAGCACCAAGGTGAAATCCCATGTGGATTATAACACATTGACATAGACTAACAAGCAGAATAACATCCCCACAGAAATGAAAGCATGCCAACTTTAACCCTCTATGTCAGAATGAGCCGAAAGATAATTTAAGAAGTGATACAAGACAAGAAAAGACAGCATAATTAGAATTAGAAAAACTCAGAGATGGCAGGAGAATGGCATGAACCCGGGAGGTGGAGCTTGCAGTGAGCCGAGATCACCACTGCACTCCAGCCTGGGCTGGCTACAGAGCGAGACTCCCCATCTCAAAAAAAACAAAAACAAAAAAAAAACAAACCAACTCAGAGATGAGGTGATAGAACTTAGGGAAAAAATTGGAATTAAGGAAAAAATTATTACAGAAATAAAAACTAAACTAGAAAGAAAACATAAGCAAATAAAAACAGGAAATGAAAGAAAAGAAAAGGTGAAAAGAATTACTCAGAACGAAAGAATTTCCAGTCAAGATTTTGTAAAGAAATGAAAACAACAATGGCTGATGTGAAAAATATACCAGATGAAATTAACAGACTAGATGCTGCAAAAACAAAACAAAACAAAAAAAAGGTGGGTGAACTTGAAGCCATAGTAATGGGAAATAACCAAAGTGAAAAGACAGGAGAAAACAACAAAAAGAAGAGATAAAAAGGATTTCAGAAGCTGTGACAAATACTGAAGAGGGACAAAGAAGATCTGATGGACAGATCATAGGAGTCCCTGAGAAAGACCCCACCAAAACCAGGACACAGAAGCAATACTTAAAACAATAATTCAAGAAAACTTTGCTGAATGCAAGAAGATTTCAACCCACATATTAAACGAGTGATGAGACTGTTTTGTGTATGGGGGTGGCTATATGACAATGTCAAACTGATAGAACTTTACAATATAGAGAATGACTTTCACTGTATATGAACAATACCTTCATTTTTAAACATGATTTTGAAATTTACCTACTGCAAGAGTACACAATGTAGTTACCTGAGAATATGGACCTAGATAGAAGGACCATCGCTGAGTCTTATTCTAAAGTAAAATCACTCAGTTAAAAAAATCCATTGGACATTTAGGCAAAAGCAGTAAGTGACTCACTCATAAGGGAAAAGAATATTAGATTATCATCACATTTTTTGACAAGATTTTATGGCAGAAGACAATGGAGTAATATTTTTAAGATATTCAAAAGAAGAAAACATGAGCAAGAGAGTTTAAATTCCACCAACGGAAATTTTTGTATAGAGGGTACAAACCTTTGTGCATATTAGCAACGTGCAAGAACTCAAGGTATATTGTTCGTATGAGTTCTTCTCAATGAATCTACTCAAGAATGGGATTCAGACAACCAATGACTGAGGAAACGTTGACAGAAAGATTGATGGTGAGCATTAAATATTTGCTCACTTTTAAACTAATAGTAAAAAGGGCTAAAAGAAGAGAATATAGCATGCAGTGGTTATCTGCTCAGCCAATGTGGATATAGTACATTTATACACAGGTGTGGGACAATATATGCAAAGAGATGTTAAAGTGTTTTCAGTAATTATATTGATGATGTTAATATTAGAATTATTCTGAGACTGTTGTGGGTGTTATATGAAAAAAAAAAAGAATAACTGTGGGATATTCTGATTCTATCATTACCTGTGCCTGTGAATATGAAGATATTCATTTTAAAATTTTTTGTCCTTAATTTGATGTCTCAATACATAATCTCCTTCCTCTGAGCACTAAAACGTCCTGAAACCAATAACCAACCTAATAGCCATGAGCATCTGAGGCTCCCAGGTTGTGGTGTTGAAATACCATTTCCCACTGAAAGAAACCAGGGATTCTTGGAGAAACGGCTGGTTTGAAGTCCAGGGTGGGAAATGTGTATAATGGGCCCAGAACTCTTGACTTGCCAGAGTGTAAGAAAACAAACTGAGTGTACTAAGCTCACATCAAAGGGAGAAAGCGCCAACTTGGAGAAGCTTCCAGAAGGTGAAGATACAGCAGGTTGAGCTTCAAAAAGGATACATTTGTAATTGATTAAAACCCATCAGGCCGGGTGCGGTGACTCACGCCTGTAATCCCAGCACTTTGGGAGGCCGAGGCAGGCAGATCATGAGGTCCAGAGATCAAGACCATCCTGGCCAACATGGTGAAACCCTGTCTCTACTAAAAATATAAAAATTAGCTGGGCGTGGTGGCGCACCCCTGTAGTCCCGGCTACTCGTGAGGCTGAAGCAGGAGAATCTCTTGAACTGGGGAGGCAGAGGTTGCAGTGACCCGAGATCGCGCCACTGCACTCCAGCCTGGTGACAGAGTGAGACTCTGAGAAAAAACAAACAAAAAAAAGCCTTAAATATGTTTAAATGTATAATATGTATAAAAGTAAATCTTTGGAGGATGATGGGAAATCAACTCATTATTTTGAAAACTGATGTGTGAAGAGAAAGAATCGAGCATTTATCTTGCTTCTCTTTTGTGAGATGTGTCACTGGGCAATCAAATATAGATGAGAGGGCATGTCTCTTTTTAAAAATAATCTAGATATTAAGTGAAAAAGGAATTATAAAATTAGAAGATGACCATTTTGCAACCCTCAATGAATTAATGGATCTAAACATTGGGTAGCAATAGCTGCTAACATCAGAGAAAGAGAGACAGGCATCGCGTGCCTCTTATGAAAGAACACATCATCTGTGGTCTTGCCAGAGGGATTGAACCTGAATTTGATCAAACCTCTAGGCCAGCTGCCAATTTGCAGAAAACACCAAGAACAAAGGACCATGTTAAACTGCACCCACAGTCAGCAATCAGCCAACCTCAAACCATGGGAAATTCTACAGGTCAATTTTCTTGGGTTCTTCTGTGGATTCTAACAAATTATAGATGGGCAAAGAGCTGGGGAAGTGAAGGAGGAAACTGCAGGTGAAGGTGACTTGAAAAAAAAAAAAAACACTTTTTAAATGGGCAAGACCAAACTATAGTGTCTAGGAATATACACTAGAGTCATAAAACCAAAAAGAAACACAAGAACGTGATTGCTGTAAAAGTCAGGATAATCGTTACTTTTGGAGGAGTGGGGATGGGATTGGGATACATGGAGGGTCTTTGGGGATAGAAGGCAAAGTTGTCTTTCTTGACCCAGGTGAGACTACAAGGGTGTTCCCCTTATGGTAACTCATTCAGTTATACAGTTGTTTCATGTGGGTCTCTTAATGCTTTGTTTTACAATAAAAGGTTTAAAAGATACATACGGCCGGGCGAGGTGGCTCACGCCTGTAATCCCAACACTTAGGAAGGCCGAGGCGGGTGGATCACGAGGTCAGAAGATTGAGACCATCCTGGCTAATACAGTGAAATCCCATCTCTACTAAAAACACAAAAACAAAATTAGCTGGGCATAGTGGCAGGCACCTGTAGTCCCAGCTACTCGGGAGGCTGAGGCAGAAGAATGGAGTGAACCTGGGAGGTGGAGCTTGCAGTGAGGCAAGATCGTGCCACTGCACTCCAGCCTGGGCAACAGAGCAAAACGCTATCTCAAAAAAAAAAAGAAAAAGAAAAGAAAAGCTACATACACAGAATTATCTTAATCTTAATGGTACTGAAAGTACATACAATGAATGAATAAAAGACAATATGCTACAATGGACCAGATGCTGTGGCTCACGTCTGTGATCCCAACACTTTAGAATGTTAAGGTGAGTGGATGTCTTGAGCTCAGGAGTTTGAGACCAGTCTGGGCAACGTGGCAAAACCCTGTCTCTACAAAAAATACAAAAATTAGCCGGACTTGGGTGGTGTGTGCCTGAAGTCCCAACCACTTGGGAACTGAGGTGGGAGAATGGCTTATGTCCAGGAGGTCGAGGCTGCAGTAAGCTGCGATGACGCCACTGCACTCAGCCTGGGTGACAAATGAAGACCCTGTCCCAAAAAAAAAAGAAAATGCTGAAAATGGTGACTGTAGCCATCTCTGGGGAAAAGGATTCTGAATGACTTCACTTTCTTCTTTGTGTCTTTCCATATTTTCCACTGTAGTATTTCTAATAGGAAAAAAAAGTATGTCTGGTTTTTACTTGTTTAATCTTAACGCTTTTAATTGGATGTCCCAGAAGAGGAAGATGTCTACATTTGGATTTTTTTTGTCTTGTTAACCACTATATTCCCAGAACCTAAAACAGTGGCTGGAATCCAAAGGGCATCCATATGTACCTGTCGAATAAAGCAGCCGGCATGCGTATCCAGAACATTCCAACATCCTGGAAGGGGAGAAATAATTGGCATATTTTTTACCTCAGTTTCTTTCACAAAGCAATAAACTCATTCATTAAACCTCATCATCCTCTTCCCACCCGTTGGCCTAAGGCCCCTGGGCTGTGTCCTCATGGCCCCTGTAAGTGGGTGGAGGCATTGCTGGGTATACCCTAGTGGCGTGTCATCACCACGGAGCCTGCAGGTCTGGGGAGAAATACAAAGACTGCAACCTGTTCTCCTGCCTGAGAGTCCTGGGACACGCCCCTTGAATTACAACAACCACCCACCAGCCCCTGAAATGAGTTGGAACAGAGCCACCGAGCATGTCACAGGTAGTGTGGGATTTGGAGATACAGCAATGTTGGATTCACAAAAACAGGATCCTCCTAAACACCCCTCCCTTTAACAAAAAGAAAAAAGGTGCCATGTACGAGTAGCAGGTGTGTTGAGGCAGAAAAAATCATGAACAGCAATACATGATGTCAGTACAGGAAGTGCAGGGAAGACTGTTTTCAGAGCACCAAAATAGACTCGAGGACACGGAGCACAAGGAGAAACTCGGGTCTTGGGGGGCAACACCAAACACCGGGCACAGGGAGTCAGCCCGCCCCTGTGGCAATGGTTTCTTCAGCTGCCAAATGGGTGTGAGCTGCTGCACAGCGGCTGGGAAGATCCAGTGAGGCAGTGCTCAAAGATGGCCTTGGAGGCCTTGGGAGGAAAGTGCCCCCCGGGTTCTGCCCTCAGCTCTGCCTGCCCACGCTTGGATCCCTAGAGGCTGGCTTGGGGCATGGCACACGGCAAGTGCTTGATGGCGAGTGTCTTTAACCCCTTCTGGCTTCCCGTTCTCTCTGACAGCCAAAGTCCTCATCATGGCTCTCAGGCCCTGCACCCCCACGCTCCGCATCATGTCACCTCTCCGACCTCCCCTCCTCCATGCTCTCCCACTCACCCCACTCCTGCCCCTGGGCCCCCTTGCTGGTCCTCAAACACACCACACTTTCTCCTACCCCAGGGCCTTTGCACCTGCAGCCTCTCCTGCCCTAAACAATCTCTCCCCTGGGTCCACATGGCCTGTCCTCGTCTACTGCCTTCAGGACCAAGTCCCAGGGTCCCTTCCGCAGTTAGACCACGCTGACCACCATCCCTGACCCCCCTCCTCCACCCCAACCCTTCTTCCTGCTAATGCTTCTTCCTGGCACCTGGCACTTCCTGGCACCTGGTGCAGGTCTTGATTCCACTGGCACATGGGAGGTGCCCTTCCATATTCGTTTCAGATGCCAACGTGAACCCATGCACACCCATCACCACATCGTTACTACTCAGCTCTTGGTTTTCTTTAGTGCATTTCATCTTCACTTCAACACCTCAGCCTGCAAAGGGGGCTGCAGACGCTCAAGATTGGGCCAGCTCCCTGGCACCCTTCACCTGGCTCAGAGCTGGAACCCGAACTGTGGATTCAGGCTGGAATTGTGTGACCAACACCTTGAGGCCACACAACAGTGAGTGAGCCAGGGAAAAGATGGAAACCTCCTTTGTGCTGATAAAGTATTATTTGCATGGTTCTCCGAAGCGGTGGATTTCCTCTTCCTTGGCCAGCTTCATCTGAAGTTCCCAGTGCCCAGGAAGTATCTGAAGACTAGAGAGATTTTTCCCTGTGAAAGCCCACCCTTTGAGGGCCTCAGGCAGCCCAGCGTTATCCATATTGTAAAAAACAGAATCTCTTTCCAGTGCCCCTGAAATCCTGCCTCGTTCTCTGCCAGGGGGCTGTTGAGTGAACAGTTAATTGAGTTCAGTCCTGTTGCCTTCTGCGTGGCCCCTCTCTCATTTTTTTCCAGCCTGTTGAGCTATTAAGATGTTGACCAGCTGCCACTGCCAGAACTTCAGTTAGAAAGTTGGCAGCCTCTGGTCTTGAACCCTGAACAAAGAGGACAGACCCAGGGAGGGCCTGGGAAGAGGACAGCAGGGTGGGGGGACGCCTGGCCATAGGCTCTAAAATCCCCCTTTGTCTCATAAGCCCTGCCCTTGGACTGCGGGAAGTTCATGGCCCTTCCAGAAGTGAGTGTCACAGGCAGCTATTAAAGACGTGTTTCTGTGAGAATGGCCAGGGCTTGGCTCCCAGGGGAGTGTGGCCCACACGGGGGCTTCTGCAAAGAAAAGCCATTGTCAGGAGAGAGCAGAGAGCAGCCACCACCAACGCGAGCCCTCGGGTGCGGAAGTGATTATCTGGGCGCAGAGGAGCTGGCAGATCCCGACGCCAGCGTGGGCTGGCCATGTCCAGTCCCTGAGGCACAAACAAGGACATCAGGGAGGTCCCCCAGACAGCCCCGCCCTGGATGGAGCCAAGAGCAGCCACAGAATAATCGCTGCCATTTATGACGCACATGGTGTGCCAGGCCAGGACATGCGTGACCATTTAGTCTTCCCAAAAATCCTGCACAGAAAAGGCGGTGATGCCCAAGTGAGGCGAGTGACCTTCCCTGGAACTGAGGCCAGTTGGCCAGTGAGAAGGGAGGCAGGACATGCCCACACTCACCTAGAAGGTCCTAACCTCACCTCTGCCCTTGTTTCTTCCAATCTACACACCACCCAGCAGTCAGAGACACCCTCCTAAAACTCCAATCTGAGCATGCCCCTGCCAGGCTTAGTATCCTTCTGTGGCTCCCCAGTGCTCTGGGGGAGACAGTAGTTCACTTGATGTAGCTTCCAAAGGATCTTATCACCCACCCTCAGCTGCCTTAGCAGCCTAATGTTCAGCCATGCCCCAGTGATTCTCATTCCTTCACATTTTCTCCCTCTCCCTCTGTCTTTCCCTCGCTTTTTGTCCTTCCAGCTTCCTCGTCTCTATTGCTTCCATCTTTCTCTTAGCACTTATCAGACCATGCCATAAGTCCTTTGCGACTTGTTGGTATCCCTGCACCCAACCCCCTCCACACACACACACACACACACACACACACGCACACAGTAGATTCTAAATCCCACGGGGAGAGCAGGGACCACCTCTTTCATGTCCACCACTCCTTCCCGAAAGGCCTGCATGGAGCCAATAGCAGGTGCCCGATGCATGCATGCTGTTGCGTCGGTGACGGGGGCTGCTTCTGAGGTTCCCATTCTTTCCTCAGCATCTCACTGCCTTCACTTAATAACTCGCTGTACTGAGGGCTTAGCTTACCTTTTTCCTTCAAACTTGCAGCTCTGTGACTATTTGGAAGTTAAAAGGGGAGTGGGCTGGGGTAGTTGAGGCTGACTTCGGGGAAGGTGATGGGGTAACGAAGTCACCACCTGCTCCCTGGCTGTGGGAAGAGTTAATCATTATTTCACCTCTTGTGCTTTGCAAGGGAAGCAAAGCCCTCAGCCCAGTGGGCATTGTTTGGCCTGCTCCATCCTCCTTCTGCCGGGCTAAAACCTGTGACATCAGCTGCTATGGGGGTTGAAGGAGATTCTGCATTCCAAGGCTCTTCGACTCAGCATTCTTTTCTGCCAGGTTAACCCACTGACCCAGCGCTGGCCTTGTCCCCACTGAGCTGTGATGCTGCAGGGTTCTCAGCCTGGGCGGGCATAAGAATCACCAGCCTGGGGAGACCCCTGAGAATGCAGACTTTGGGGCCTTGCCCCTACTACTTAGATTCAGAGGCCTCGAGTGGGACCCAGGAATCTGTGTGTGTTCCAAGCCTTTCATGGGACTCTCATGAAGGGGATCTATGCAGCATACTGTGAAAAACACTGGCTGGGGTGGCTGGGATGCTCCTGTTCAATATCATGACCTATGTATCATTTCCTCAAAGTCAAAAGCATCTTTCAACATGTGAAGAGCCATATTAATAAAAATTAGTGCCAGCAATGTACCAGACATAGTTATTATTCCTCTCATTTATGAGAATAACCCAACAAGGTGATCACTGTCTCCATCTCCTAGGTTCCTTACCCAGGATCACATGGCATGCAAACACCAGACCTTGGATTTCAGCCCAGGTGTCACCCACCAAGGAAATTCTTGGGGGAGTCCCTCAATGTGCTCATGGCTTCCTATGAGTCTAGAATAAGGACCAAGTCAGAATGGATAATCAGGAATTAGACTGGTAAATTCTTCTAGGCTCAGACAAACACTAAATGGGGGAGCAGATGAGGGAGTGTGGACATAAGCCATGCTGGCAGTGGGCAGGTGCCAGCTCTCTGTCTCCGTTCCCTTGTCTGTGAAGTAGAAATTGAATCCCAACTCTGCAGGGTTGTTTGAGGGTTGCACCATGATATGGTTTGGCTGTGTCCCCCGCCCCCAAATCTCACCCAAATCGTGAATTCCCACGTGTTGTGGGAGGGACCCGGTGGAAGGTAATTGAATCATAGGGGTGCGTCTTTCTGGTGCTATTCTTGTGATAGTGAATACGTCCCATGAGATCTGAGCTTCCCTGTAGTCTCTCTTTGCCTGCTGCCATCCATGTAAGATGTGACTTGCTCCTCCTTGCCTTATTCCGTGATTGTGAGGCCTCCCCAATCATGTGGAACTGTAAGTCCAATTAAACCTCCTTCTTTTGTAAATTGCCCAGTCTTGGGTACGTCTTTATCAGCAGCATGAAAACAGACTAATACCCACCATGTATAAGGAACCGGGATGCAGTAAGTGCTCAAGAAACAGTAGTCACTGTGATGGGAGCTGATGTGGCTACTATTCCCAACTTCTGCAGGGGTTGAAATGTCTTAGCTAAACAAGGGGATTCTTTTAAGCTAGTTAATTGGCGATTTAAAACATTTTCAAAATTGGCTAGTAAAAAAATTAATCTCTAGTTAATTATCAGCTCCTATTTTTTTGTTTTCAACCTGGAAATTTTTGCAAAACACCCTCCTCTCTCCTGCTTCACTCTATGACGTGCCACAACTGATCCAGGTTTCCTTATCCCCCATTTCACATTTTTGTAACATGATTATTTAGCTGTGTAAAGTGTTATGGGATATGTTTGGAATGAAAGTCACTTTTCAAATAGAAATGAAGTCGGCATACATTGCATTTAAATCTCTAGTGGGGGACTATGGGGGGATGAGAGAGAAGTACACTCAGATATACGTGGGTCTGGGCTTAGAAAAATCTTCTCTCCTCTTTCCTGGCTGGCCAAGATAATGTTACTAACAGAAATCTCCTTGGAAAGGAAAAAGTCCTTTGGTGCTCATGATGCGAATTGAAAACGCGAAGGGAAGTAAGAGCTGAGGTCCTCGGCTTCCCCACTCTACTCCTCCCCAGAACCGTGAAAAAGACAAACACACGGACTTTTGCAAGTTCTATTGCCACATCTGAAAAGACAAGAATTTTGTGTTGGTGGTGGAAAGAGCGACGGGGCTGAGCCAGTCCCTGATGCAGAGATGGATGTGGGGCTGGGGCAAGGAAGCTGGTAGATTTGAAAAACGAAGCAAGAGTGAAGATCCTTTAAACCAAAGAAACCAACAGAGGCATGGAGACGTAACTGACCGCCAACCTGTTGCATATTAACTCTTGGCAAGAGGGGCAGACTGGGCAGCTGGACATGGTTTGGGAACCCCGGTTACAGGGGTGAAGGGTTTTGCTCACTTCTCTCCACCAGGACACCAAGGCAGCTGCCAGTCCACGTGGTGCCCATGAGGAAATGAGCAAATAGGCATCTGCCCCACACCCCTGGGCTGAAATAGGGGCACCCAGCTGGACTGACGTCCCCTTGTGAGCTGTGGATGCAGACCTAGATCCGTCATGTGTGCCACGCAGGGCCGTGTGCCCCAGGCCCCCTTCAAGGAAGGACTGCCTGACTGTGGGAATGCCCTTCAAAAGGTCACCCCTTCCTGGGGCTGCCAGGCACAGACTGGGGCAGGCTGGGCCCGAAGGCTGGGCTGCGAGGCAGGATCAGCTGCCGGCTGAGCCTCCTGCCAGCTGGCCTCAGCCACCCACCCCTTGGCCCCCTTGCTATTCCTGCTTCTCCTGTCCACTTCCTTTGACAGCTGTTGGTCCCTAATAATATGTCAGATCCCAAATTCCACTTCAGCAGCTGCTTTTGAAGAGCCCGATGATGACTCCATGTTTTCCCTCTCAGTCCAGCTGAGAGGGACAGACATCAATACAGGGATCAAAGAACTAAATTAAATATCACAGCTGAAATCCCTGCTAAAAGAGGGAGCTGCCCCAGCCCATGAGAGGATGTCAGGGCAGGGTGGGGCACTGGGCAGCAAGCCAGGAAGGGGTG
The DNA here is from genome assembly GCF_001698545.2 of Rhinopithecus bieti. Lineage (NCBI taxonomy): Eukaryota > Metazoa > Chordata > Mammalia > Primates > Cercopithecidae > Rhinopithecus > Rhinopithecus bieti. Next base: position 4,721,763 of record NW_016814761.1, on the reverse strand, counting down.
TTCCTCCAGGATGGGGAGCTCCTAGGATCCGGGAGAATGGTGGGGTTGCCTAGGTGAGGAGGAGGCACAGGTGCAGGTTCCCGGGGAGGCTTTGGGGAGGAGAGGGAAGGCTGGCATGGGGGTAGGGGGCAGGAAAGGGTATGTCATGGGGCTGGGGAGTTGGCATGGTGGACCACTGTGCAGAGACGCTTGGGCAAGAGCAAAGATTTTGGTCTTTATCCTAAGATTGATGTGTTTGAAACCTGGGGTGATCGGATCCGATTTGCATTGTAAAAAGGTCATTCAGCCCTCTGGGAGGTATCACAGGGGCTGTGTGGTGCTGAAAGGGGGGTTTTGGACTATTTGGACCACAAAGAGCCACAGTCCTTCCTGGAGAGGAAAGAGCCATCTGAGGAGGGTGTGCAGCAGAGGGAGGGGTTGCAGCCAAGAACTTTTCTGCACCCCCCACTGCCTGGGTTAGGGGCAGCCTTCCAGCCCCCAGGGGAGTGTCTCACAGAAGAGCTCAGCTTTCAGGCTCCTGCCCAAAGGAAGTCCATGAGGGAATATTCGCCAGAGTTTGGGAGTGCCGGAGGCAAAGCAGCGTGCTGTCATTGATTTTTCCAAACCTGGAGGATTTCTGAGGCCCAGAGGCACCAGCAGAGTAGGGATGAGTGGAGGCAAATGCAGATGCAGTCACCATATCCCCAGGTGCCGACATCCCCTCAGTGGCTAATTAGAAGGATTCATTAGACAGATGGAAACTTGGGGAGCAGAGAAGGTGAAGGATGGAAGAGGGTTGCATTTGGAGCTCTGGGTTCCAGAGTCTGAGGGTCAAAGCAGATAAGGCTCTGTCTGGAAAAATACAGAAGTGACTGGCAAGGGGAAAACTGAAAACAGCATTGTGCATTGTGGGGCCTGTTGACCAGGGTACACAGGAAACAGCAGGCGGTTTCTGCAGGCTGCACCTCCAGGCCAATCCATTTGCAAGCTCATGGCAATGGACTATTATGGCTCCCATTTTCCAGGAGGGGAAATGATGGAGAGGAAGGTAAAAATGTTGTGCCTCAGGCCTCATGGTGACAGAGGTGAGGCCAAGATTCAAACCCAGGTCTAGAAGCACCAAAACTACTGCCCCAGCCCCCTGCCCAAAGGCAAATGATCCCCCTGAGGGTGCCTCCCTCAGGGGCAGCAGACAGGGCCCCAATAGCAGTCATGGGGAGGAGGACCACATACTAGGTAAACAGCAGGCAGTAGCTAAATGCTGAGCAGTGTGACCGGTGCTATCGTTGGTAACAACTTAGTACGTACATGGGGCACTCCATTTACAAAGAGGCTTCACGCCTACTTTCTCACCTCTGTGTTGCACAACTCAGTAAGGAAGGGAGAAAGAATGAGAATCTTAAAATAATGACTTCTGTTTTCGGGAAGATGGAGTATGCATGCCTTTCCCTGTTCCTCCTGCTAAGCACAGCTAAGCCTGCACATGAATGTTAAGCCTTTGGCCAAATGCCACTGAAGGCCAGAGTTCACAAGAACCCATTGACGTGGTCCCCCCAGGCCAGCCTCCTCCCAGAGCAGCAGGAGGATGAGGAAGGACGGCGAGAGGGTCTGGACAGGCCGGCGGAAGCCGAACAGCACAAATGTCCCCTGCTTTCTCTAGACCCTACCCCTCTTTGCCAGGCCACACCCACAGCAGCTTACACAGCACTCCCAGGACAGAGTCAGGCATGCATTTAATCAGTTTCATAAGCACGTACTGTGTGCCAAGGATGCTTCTGGGCTCTAAAGATACAGAGGGGAATAAAACATAAAACACGGTTCCTGTTTCCATGAAATTTGGGCATGGGGGAGATAGAAGATAAACAACTAAACACATAGATGAGAAATAACAGTCAGATAATACAACTGCATAAGGGAACAAAGCAAGTCCTTATGGGAGGGATGAGGAGGGACACATTAGCTCCAGGGTCCAGACATCTCCCTGAGGAGCCAGAGGATGCAGCCCCTGCAGGTTCCTGGCAGACCGGGCAAGGGACAGAGGGCCAGGATCAGGCGTACTGAGCCCACTGCAATTGCTGGGCCACTGGCAATGTGCGGGCTCATATTAGCACCTGTGGTCTTAGATAATGCAGAGTCCAGTGCCATTATTTTTAATTCCTTGTGCCTATTTTTATGGCAAGACCAGGAAAGCTCTTTGATGCCTACACATTAAGGAGCAAGACCTTCAGACCCCAGCGGCACCTTCCTCCTCCTGAGGCTCCATTTCCTTCCCTCTGGGGTTGTTGTGAAGATGGGATTCGATCATGTATACAGCATTCACTGCCATGAGTGGAACAGTTACTGATATTGTCTACCAGTAGCTTTAACTAGCAGCATTAATACTACTATTAATCATGGAAGCCAGCCTTTATTAAGCACTTACTGTATGACAGGCACTGTTCTGAGTGCTTTTCAGAGAGTAACACATTTCACCCTTACCACCCTGGAAGGGAGGTGCAATAATTATCCTCGTTTCATAGATGAGGAAACCGAGACACTCAGAGGAGAAGTCACTTTCCCAGAGTCACATAGCCACCAGACCACAGAGCCAAGCCAGCCTGATCCAGCACGTGCTGCAGAAGCTGCTGCTGGACTTTTGTCTGCACAAAAGCCCCATTGGGAGGGCTGGGCAGATAGGATTCATCTTACTTCGTGCCTCAGTGGCGGAATCTATAAAATGAAGCTGAGTGACTTGGCCAAAGTCACCCCAGCTCAGAGGTGGCAGAAATAGGATAGGAATCCAGGCCTCAACTCCTCCTGCAGTGCCCAACCCCCACTACACATGACTTCTCTCGCACCTTGTACACTGCAGGTATTTGGCCAGTACCTGGGAGATGTTTCTGATTTTTTTCCCAAGGCATGTCCATTTTGATCACATTTTCTTCTACACGTGGGAACAAAACTAGACACAACTTTGCTGAAAGTCTGAGCTAGCCTTACTTTTACCTGCAGCTGAGAAAGTTGGCTTCTTCCCCCACCAAGGCTAAAGGGCAAGAGAGGACACACCCAGCAAGAAAACTGAAAACAACAGAATCAGTCAATGTGGAACCAACATCACTCCCCAGCAACTGGGACCAGGTATTTATGCTGCGATGAGACAAAGGCAGACTCTTTCTCCTTAGATTTTAGCACTTGCTTCCAAAACAGCAGAGGGCCCAGCAGGAGAACCAGCAGAGAATGGATGGCATCTGGCATTGATTGGTACCCAGCCTGAATAATACATCAAGGGTCTGTGTGACTTCATCACAAAAGCCTGGCGGGCTGGCCTCCTGCAAACCAGACTCCCCAGGGACTGGGCCTCACCAGGTGTCTTCAATTAGAAATACAGGGGGAGCAACGCTTCTAAACAGATTCTGAAAGGCAGGCTCCCAGGCTGAGAGACAGAGTGAAGGGACATGCTCAAGGATCCTTCCCCTCCATGCCTCATAGTGGGCCCTGCCCTGGGGATAAGCCTCCTACAGCCCCTCGTGAGCTCCATCCACTGCCAAAGATGAGTCAAATGGCAAGATAAGGTTGCCTATTTTGTTTTTTAGACAGAGTCTCACTCTGTCGCCCAGGTTGGAGTGCAGTGGTGCGATCTGGGCTCACTGCAAGCTCTGCCTCCCGGGTTCATGCCGTTCTCCTGCCTCAGTCTCCCGAGTAGCTGGGACTACAGGTACCAGCCACCACGCCCGCCTAATTTTTTTTGTATTTTTAGTAGAGACGAGATTTTACCGTGTTAGCCAAGATGGTCTCAGTCTCCTGACCTCGTGATCTGCCCACCTCGGCCTCCCAAAGTGCTGGGATTGCAGGCGTGAGCCACCGCACCTGGCTTGCTTATTTATTTATTTATTTATTTATTTATTTATTTTGTATTTTCAGTAGAAATGGGGTTTCACCGTGTTAACCAGGATGGTCTTGATCTCCAAGATAAGGCTGCCTCCTAAGCCTCACACCTGTCATCTGTAAGAGAGCCATGGCTGCGCAGGAAGGAAGGATGAGGTGGTGGAGTCCTGGGTGTCAGGTCCTGCACTACAGGCCGAGCACAGGGAGACATAGGAGCAAGCTTTCCTCTTTCCTCCCCTCCTTTATTTCTCCTTTGAACACTTGCTGAAGTTTCACCTATGTTCCAGGTGCTGTGCTAAGAAGCAAAGATACAGCACCAAACAAGATAAGTATGGCCACTGCCCCGCTCCCAAGGAAGGATGCTTTGGAAGGCCTTTCACTGAATATCTGTCCTCACCTCCTCTGTGCCACTCACAGGCTTGGTTGAGGATCAAACTCCTTTTTCAGAAGAGGAAAGGGAGACTCCAAGAGGGGTGATGCTCTATCCCTAGATCTGTGACCTTGGGCAAGTGGTAGAGTTTGTACTGAGTGTTCCTAAACTATGTTCAGGGCACTTCATGCTTCCTGGCCTCATGTTTAGCTCCATGTGAAAGGGCCAGATCGCCCCACTAGCAGATGAACTCCTTGCTCATCCTTGTGTTCCAAGCAGAAACTAACACAAAACCAGACAACCTGGAAGGAAGACAAGAAACCCTTGGCCTGCTGGGTCATGAAGCTGTTTCTGGCTGCTGTCCATGGTACTAGCAATAAGCATGAAGCCTGCCAACGTCAGGTGGTTAGAGCCCTCTTGGGAAGCTAAAAGATTCTTATCATCCAATTCATGGTTTTGACAGCCTCCTTGGTTTTTCACTGGGTCTTTCCAACAAGTCTTACCTGTCTCCTCTCTCACCTCCCAATGAGCTTTTCTGTTGGCCAGTGGGTGCCTTGTATTAGATGCTTGTCTTTTTCTTTTTCTGGTCTCCTGTTATTTTCCCAAGTCATTCTAAACTTTGGAAGCAGAGAACACTCACAACCAGCTGTACCTGGTGTTGTATATTAAATTATCTTTGTCTTGATTCAATGTGTTAAAGTCCTTTATCCATTCTCTTACCTTGCAGACCCCAGCTGTAACACATATTTCTTACATCATGTTTCCCAAATGTCAGTCACCCACATACCTCCCACATGATTTTTGCCATACTCTTACACCACCTATCATTCTATACCAAATATATTTCCTAAAATCAACCCTTATAAAAGTTTTAGTAGGTCTTATTTTTTTAGAGCAGTTTTAGACTTGCAGAAAAACTGAACAACAACAAAAAAAGTGCAGAGAGTTCTCATATACCTCCTCCCTGCACACATTTTCCCTATTATTAACATCTTGCATTTGTTCGGTACATGTGGTACACTTGATGAACCAAAACTAATACATTATCATTAACTGATGCCTACAGTTTTCTTGAAAGTTCACCCTGTGTTGTACCACTCTATGGGTTAACAAATGCAAATCATGTATCCCTCATTAGAGTATCTTACAGAATAGTTTCAGCACCCTAAGAATGCTCTGTGTTCACTCCTTCATTCCTACCCTCTGCCCTCGAACTCCTGGCAACCACTGATCTTTTTGCTGTCTCTATAGTTTTGCCTTCCCAGAATGTCATAGAGTCAGAATCACATAGTATGTAACCTTTTCCCAAACTGGCTTCTTTCACTCACTTTTTAAAAAACTTACATACATTTATTTAAAAGGGAAGCTTGATATCATCATAAAAATGGATATTCAGATTCATTTACCATGAATTAAAGGAAATCATAGAAATACCAGCAGGAATGGAAACTTCTCTATTCCATGAAACTCATGACAAAACTGGCAAAATTCCAGAATCAACTTTTCAGAATTCTGGAAATTAACCAAAGACTTGAAACAATCTAGACTGCATGCAGTCAGGAAGAAAGGCTGAATTTCAGTAAGAATGGGGAGTTTCATGGCATTTTAACTTTCCATATTTCCATCCCCTTATCTTCTGCTCTGAGTTAGCCTTGAAATAAGGTTCAAATCAACCCTGCAATCAGGGTAAAAACCGGTAGCCTGGAAGCTACCGTAGGGAACAAAACAAGATTGCAGCCCCTTAAACCTCATTCCCAGAGAATTGTCATGACTTGACTTGTCTGGTGGGTCCCTGGAGAACTCCACTTGCAAGGTTTTCTTGCCTTCGGACCAAGATCAGTGTTTTCCAGAGGTTCAAAGGTAGGAGTAGGAATGAATGAAGAAGCACAGAGCATTTTTAGGGTCAAGAAACTATTCTGTAAGATACTATAATGATGAATAACTGATATGTGTTTGCCAAACCATAGAACTACACAACAGAGAGTGAAGCTTCAAGTAAACTGTAGGTCTTGCTTGAACTTTGCCCACCTTGAAAAGTCTGAGCGTTTGCTGAAAACAATTTTAAGTAACTGCTTAGCTTTCTGACTTCCTAAGATGGTGAGCAACAGTTGGGGAAAAGTATGGGCTAACCAAAAGATTTAAAAAGAAAAAGCTGGCAAATAAGATGTCTGTAGGGGCTTTGCAAAGTTCCAACATATTACTGAGAATCTAGAAAGCCCCGTGCATGTGTAGGGCTGTAGGCATGCTCAAGAGAGACTTGAGAAGGCCCTGTGCTCTCAATTCTGTATGACCTGAGGGTCTACACAAGTAGAAAGTGAAAGTTAGGGCAGAGTTGCCAATTTCCTGACCAAGTATTGAAGGTATGCCCAGCATGCACACAGAGTACTGTGGCAAAAACTGGGAGACTTATTAGTCCAGGCATTTGAGGAAATGTCTGTCCACTCTTGAGCTCCCCAGTAAGCTAACTGAGCAGACATTTCAGTGGCCACATATGAAAAACAATGTAACACATCATATTGTAGAATTAAGGGGGGAAATCACACGATCTTTTCAGTAGACACAGAAAACGCATCTGATAAAATTGATACCTTGTTGAGACAAAAAATACTCAACACACTTTAAATAGTAGGAAACTTCCTTACTGGATAAAGGGCAGCTATGAAAAAGTCCAAGCTAATATGATACTTAATCATGAAAGACTGGATACTTTCCCCATAAGGATCAGGAACAAGACAAGGATGTCTCCTTTTGCCATTGCAATTGTACTGGCGGTTTGAGCAAGCAATTAGACAAAAAAAAAAAAATGAAATAAAAGGCACCTATAAGGAAAGAAGTAAAGCCACCTCTATTTGAAGGTGACATGATCTTGCAAATATAAAATCCTAAGAAATTCATCAATAAACTATTAGAGTTAATGAACAAGTTCAGAAAGATTGTAAGATACAAGATCAATATACAAAAATCAATTGTACTCCCACACATTAGCAATGAACTATCCAAAAAACGAATCCAAGAAAATAATTCCACTTACAATAGCATCAGAAAAATAAAATACTTATAAATAATCCTAACAAAAAAGTTCAAGATATGTACATCAAAAACTATAAAACATTACTTAGAGAAAATCTTTAAAACCTAAATAGTTGCCATGTTCATGGATTGAAAGGCTTAATATTGCTAAAATGGTGATACCCCCCAAACTGATATGCAGATTCAACATGATCCCTAACTTTGGATTAGGCAACAGTTTATTAGATATAATAGCTAAAGCACAAGCCACTGAAAAAAATAGATTGTATTTCATCAAAATTAAAACCTTTTGTGCTTCAATGGACATGATCAAGAGAGTGAAAAGACAACCCACAACATGGGAGAAAATATTTGTAAATCATGTATTGGATTAGAGTCTTGTATCCAGAATCTACAAAGAACTCTTTACAAATTAACAACAAAGTCACCCAATAAAAACTTGGGTAAAGGAATCAAATAGACATATCTCCAAAGAAAATACACAAATAGCATATATATATAT
>NW_016814761.1:4612248-4713695 GCF_001698545.2 Rhinopithecus bieti | reverse complement strand
ATATATATATATATATATATATTAGTCCCTAATGACTAATAGTCATTAGGGAAAAGTAAATCAAAATCACAATGAGATACTACTTCACACCACACACTTTCACCCCCACTGGAATGACTGTAATTAGAAAGATGAACAATAACAAGTGTCGGTGAGGATGTGGAGAAACTGAAACCCTCATACCTTGCTAGTGAGATCTAAAATGATGCAGTCACTTTGGAAAACAGTTTGACAGTGCCTCAAAATGTTAAATATAGAGTTAACATATGACACAGAAATTCTACTCCTAAGGTCTCTAAAAGACCTTAAAATATATGCTCACCCAAAAACTTGCACATGAGTGTTCACTCACAATAGCCAAGAGGTAGAAAGAACCCAATTGTACATCATTGATGAATGGATTTTTAAAAAGTGTGATCTAGCCATTCAATGGGACATTATTCAACCATGTAAAGAAATGGAGCACTGAAACATGGATGAAACTTAAAAACGTGCTCAGTGAAAGAAGCTAAACACAAACACAAGTTACATGATTCATTTATATGGAATGTCCATAATAGGTAAACCCATTGAGACAGGAAGTAGAAAAGTCTTGACCTGGAGCTGGGGGAAGGAGAAAATCGAAAATGGTAATGGTGCAGAGTTTCTTTTTGGGATGATAAAGTTTTGGAATTGAGGTGATGGTTGCACAACCATGTGAATAAACTAAAAACCACTGAATTGTATATACACTTTAAAAAGGTGAATTTTATATACGTAAATTAAATCTTAGTATTTTTTAAAAGGCAATCATGAAAGTAAATACCTTGACAAGGACATATTTGCTGTACTTTAAAATATAAAATTTAAATGATACAATTTTTTAAAAGAAATAGGTCTAACCATTTTGTAAAAATATATTTCTGAAAATAAGTTTATGAATGAGAAAGAACACTATGATAAATCACTCACAAAAGTTTCAATGTGGTTTTGTTTAAGATGAAGTTTTATGGTAATTCTGTGATTTAGTGTAGCTGTTAACCAGCACTGTGAATTTCAGCTCATCTACATATATGGTCAGAAAGGACAAAATATATGTAGCCATGACACTGGCTAAGATAGAGATGTCCAGCACAACAGTGGCTTAAAAGAGAAGTGACTTTCTCTCCCTGGTAACCATCCATGACTGATAATGCAGTTTTATGGTGCTGGGCACCAAGGCTCCCTCTGTCTTATTCTTCCACCCCCACTAGGGTATAGCCCTTTCTACATGACCCCAAACAATTAACCACCATGTCCCCTTTCCTGGGGAGGGGAGAAAAGTAGTTCAGAGCAGGTTCTATCCCTTTAAAGACCTAACCAGAAATTTGTCCACATTGCTTCTGCTCATACCCACTGGCTAATACATGATCACATGGTCACCCCCAGCTGCAAGGTTGCCTAGCAAATGTAGTCTTAGCCCAGATGGCTCTGTAACCAGCTAACATTCTGCTGATGAGAAAAGAGAAAAGATATTTGTGGAGGTGGTGGGGGTGAGGAACGAGTGACTGTCACTGACTCAAGCATCTCTGAATGGTTGGATAATAGGGTTTAATTGCTTTGCAGTTCGTTTACAGACTGACTCAGGGCAAACCCCACCAGGTCAAGGAATTGGAAAGAGTAATTGGTCTATAGCTAGACCATTCATCGGAGGACTATTACGAGTGAACTCAGTTTCCTGCTAAAAATGTGTTTTAAATAGCCAGTTTGGTCTTGAAGTTAGAATGATAATAGAAACAGTATAAGTAATAATACGTATTTTTATTTATGGGCCAGCTCTCCTCAGCACCCTAAAGTGTAAATACTATTATTAGTCCCATGTATCATAGGAGGAAACTGAGGCTCAGAGAGGTTAAGAGGCTTGTTTAAGATCACTCTACCTAGTAAGTGGCAAAGTCACACTCGAACCCAGCAGCACAGCCTCACATAGAGCCCTGGTCAGTGACCAGCCCAGTGATTCCAGGAATGGACATTAACACCAAGGCAGAGAACAGGCTCCTCCCAGAGCTGTTCTGGATCAACCCCAATGGCCAGGCACCGTCTCCGTGTGCATCCCACCCAAGGGCAACTGTGACAGAGCCTGGGGCTGCTTTCAAGACCTATTTATAAAGATCAGGTCTTCCGGTGGAGCCAAGGGAATGCTTCTGCAGCTTTCTAATTGTTAGGAACCAAGGAGAATGAAGTACAGAGTGCACTGTCTGAGGCTGCCCAGTCTCCTGACATTTGATAGCTTGTGATATCACTGCCCACAGTGCCCGTCCTGGGGCAGCCCCTTTGGAATCTGCAGAAGTCATGGTTCACCAGGCCCAACACATGACCAAATGACTTGTTTGTCAAGGATGGGGCCCTTGGGCAAAACCAGTGGTCCTCATGAAAGAAACATTCCCAAGTCAGTGAAAGACGGGTTCATGAGGCTGGTTTGGGACCCAAAGCACTGTGTGTGTCCCATGGAAGACAAGGCAGAAGGCACTCACTGGTGGACAGGCAAGGATCCTCAGCCCTGCGATCCAGGAGGTTAAGGAGCCCCAGCACCACTCAGGGCTCCCTGGGCTTCCTAAGGGCAGTTAGCAGTTAGTTTATTTACTTTTGAATGATCAGTTTCTCTGCTAGAAACTAAGTCCAAAGACAGAATCAGAGACACCCACAAGGATGTCAATGGGAAGAAAGGAGAAGAATGGAGTGGAGAGGGAAGGAGGGAGACAGGCAGAAAACCTAAATGCCCTTGGGAACCCTGGGGGAGGCAGGGATAACTGAAAGTATATGTAAGGGTCCCTGGCTGTAACATCCACAAACCTCACCCAGATGTTATTTGGGGTTAAACAGCTGAAGGTCCTTGCTAGGAAGGCACAAGCTTACTAATCGAGTTCACAGCACACACCTGCCCTGGGCCAAGCCTGTGCTAGCTAGACTCTGGAGTATACAGACATGATAATAACAGCAGCAGCAGCAGTAATAATAATTATAACAACCAGCATTTAATGAGCACCTACTATGTGCCAGGTAACAGTCTAAGCACTTTATACCTATCAAAGTCCTCATACAACACTATGAGGCAGGGATATATGTTATCCTCATTTTACAGAGACGAGAGCTGAGGAGCAGAGCACAGCTTGCCAAAGGCTGAGAAGCAACTGAGCCAGGGTTCAAACTGGGCCCCAAAGCCCCCATTCTCCCCACGAGGAGCTCCTCCCTCAGCAGTTCCTATTTCAGAAGCACACAGCCCAGTTAGGGCAACCAGAAGCAGGTAAATCCCCTTCCACAGCACCACAGGCTCTGGGAAGGACACACGGCAGAGGGAGCAGTGGGTCACTGCACAGAGACGCAGGCTAGGAGGAGGCTGAGGATAGCAGGGCCCCCAGGCGGTCTGGGAGGAGTGGAGGAGCCACAGAGAACAAACCAGTCTGGGAGTCTGAGCTGGCCCTTAAAGAGGCATCAGGGGCCAGACGGGAGGGGCCAAGGAGTTGGGCTTTCTCCAGGGGACACTTCCAGAGAATCTGATCAAAGCTCTCTCTCAAGTCTCTTCTCTGGGTCAGGGCAACTCGCCCAGGCTCAGCCCAGCTCCTGGGCCTCCTTCCAGGGGCAATGAACTTCCCCAGGCTCCCCCGCCTTTTCCTTAAACAAGCCGAAGTCCTCCAGGCTGAGGACTCCTAATCCCAGCCTAATCTCTGCTCCTGCCAGAGCGTCCTGTTTGCTGTCCTCCTGGCTGGGTTGGGGCCCAGGAACAATGGTGAGAAAGAGGGAACAGGGAGAGGCGGGTCTGCAGCCTGGGGGCTGAGGAAGGAGGGGACATGGGCATCTGAGACAGGAGCAAGGGAAGCAGGGCAGCCTACAGGGCCGAGAGCAGCTGGGCTGGGCTGACCCCGGGACAAACAAGGCCCAGAGTGAATTCAAGCTGCCTGCTCCAATGCCAGGCTCTTCCTGGTGGAACTTTCCACTTACCATGTTGGCTTAACCTATGGAACACAGCACATCTAAACAGATCTGAGGCTCTTCTCCTTAGACCCACATGTTAGCGTCTGGCTGCAACTACACCCACTGCAGATAGCAACAGTCACAATGATGACAGTGGTGGCGACCATTTATGAGGCACTTACTCTGTGCGGGTCACTGTGGTTTTGCACAGTACCTCATTAAATCATCAACAGGAACAACCACAAACAAAAGTAATGACAATCCCGAGAGCTCATGCTGGGGTCGCGCCCAACAGGCCAGTGTGGTTCCCCATGAATTAGCTCATCTACCCGCATAGCAATCTGCTAAGACAGGGACTTTTGTATTCTTCTTTTTACACTCTGGGAAACCGAGGAACTTGCCCTAGAGTTCTCTCTGCTGGACAGAGAACTGCATTCAAAGCCACTGACTTTGATGACCCAGTTCATGTACTTAACCTTGGCCTCGGACGCAGATTGCCCAAGACTCGTAACAGCGTCCATGGGGGTCTAGGTTGCCTTTATAATCAGTTGCACTTTCCTTCTATTTTATGCTGCAGTTTCACAACAGTGGAACCCCAGACTGGAAAACTGGATTCATCAGGTGCATGAGCTAGAAAAGAACTTGTAGAATCACAGACTAGAATTCATCGATCAAAAAAAGCTCACAGCCACCCCTCTTGGATAGTAAGAGCTATCTCAGGACCTTCTTGCAATGAATCCTCAGTGTGATCTAGGAATTAGATGCTATTACTATGCCCTTTTTATCAACGAGGAAACTCAGCACAGGAGCTAAAGCGGTTTGCCAGGGTCGGCTTGTAAGCAGCAGGACAGACACTTGGACCCAGAGCCCAACCCCTGCATCACCTCGTGGGCCCTCACCTGACGCTTCAGAGCCAAAAGTAAACTACGTAGCACTGGGCTTCCTCTGAGACAGGGGTTTTCACACTGCCCCCTCTTGCCACTCTCCCTAGACTGTACAAGAGTCTACCATCACCAAAGAGAAAGATTGTGTTTCTGGGTCTGCTTTCCAAAAGGCCTGAGCTATCTGACGGTCAGGGCCTGGACCTATTGCTCTGCAGCATCTTCAGCACCAGCACGAGGCCTGGCTCACAGAGACCGGAAACCAACCCGAATGCCTGAGAGGCTAACAGAGTCTCAAGCTGATACTTAAGCTACATGCATCTTAATCTGCATACAAGCAGGCAGCTTCCTTTCTCTATTCTTTTTCCATCCAAGGTTCTTAATCCAAAAAGATGAAGAGGTGGTGGTTCTTTTTTATTTATTTATTTATTATGTATTTATTTATTTCATTTTATTTTATTTTGAGATGGAGTTTCACTCTTGTCGCCCAGGCTGGAGTGCAATGGTACCGTTTCGATTCACTGCAACCTTCGCCTCTCAGGTTCAAGTGATCCGAGTAACTGGGATTACAGGCACGCGCCACCACACCTGGCTAATTTTGCATTTTTAGTAGAGACAGGGTTTCGCCATGTTGGCCAGGCTGGTCTCGAACTTCTGATCTCAGGTGATCCACCTGCCCCAGCCTCCCAAAGTGCTGGGATTACAGGCATGAGCCACTGTGCCCGGTCGAGGTGGTGGTTCTTCCAAAAAACAAATGGTGTGTCCCATTGTCAGCTGATGCCTAACTGAATTTGACAGCATGAGGTGCTGGATGTAAATAAGATATTGGGGTCGGGGGACGTGGTGAGAGATCCTACTAGAGAGGGCTTGCTTGCCTCGGTCTCAGAGGTCACCACCTGGGCCAGCTGGTGACAGGCTGCATCCAGTTCCCTCCCTCCCACTCACTGCTGAGGGACCTAAGGCAGGTGTCTTAAGGTCTCTGAAGCTATTTTCTCATTCAGAGCATGGAGCATGGGTATAATAATAGCATTGCAATATCAGGCTGAGTGAAGCTCAGATAAGATCAGAGAGCATTTAGTGCCTCCTAACTGCTGTTGCTGACGCAGCCATGATGATTTTTACACCTATATTTCAGCAAATCCAAGATGCCAGAGCTCGAGAGTCCAAATCTCACCTTTCCCCCATTTTTGCAAATACCGCTGTATTAGAACACAACCGTGCCTATTCAGTTACTCAGTGTCTATACCGCTTTTACACTACAATGGCCGGCAGAGTTGAGTAGTTGTGACAGAGACAATTTAGTTCACAAAGCCTAAAACATTTACTATCCGGCCCTTTACAGAAAAGTTTTGCCAATCCTGCCATAGATTGTAAAAAATGCTGTAATTTTAAGCATCACTGGGAAAGGGAAAGGTTTCGCCAGTTAAACTATGACATACCAGCTACATAAAACAAATCCAAATTTCAGAAATGGTAAAATGTGAAGAAAAAGAAAAGTGTACCAAAGGATCAATAAATACACTGTCATTTGCTTTCTTACAGGTATTAATTAGGTGCTGATTCCCTTGTCTCTCCTTTTCCCCAATTACATGTTCATACCTAAAAACCTTTTTAATCTTAATGAACACAAAAGGCAACCCCATGTCATGGCTGAGTTCAAATCCCTGCTCCACAGCCATATACCAGCTAAGTAACCTTGGACACCTTAATTTACCTCTCAGATTCAATTTCCTCACCTGGAGAACAGAGATAATAAAAGTGCCTTCCTCATGCAGGTAAAGGAATTAGCATGGTGGTTCACAAACAGTAGCCACTCCATAAAATAGTAGAAATCAGTAATAATAACGGTTTAAAATATCACTTATCTTGACCAAGCTGGTTTCTACTGATCCCCTAAAGATCCAAAAGTCCCCGTTGGGATCCCCATCACAGATCCCACCTGTGGCCTGTGGGCCTAGCTGCTTCTCTGCTTCAGAGCCAGAGAAAACACTCTGTATTAGTCTGCTCTCATGCCGCTAATAAAGACATGCCCGAGACTGAGTAATTTACAAAGGAAAGAGGTCGAATGGACTCACAGTTCCATATGGCTGGGGAGACCTCACAATCACGGCGGAAAACAAAGGAAGAGCAAAGGGACGTCTTACATGGTGGCCAGTCAGGGAGCTTGTGCAGGGGAACTCCTGTTTGTGTAACCGTCAAATCTTATGAGACTTATTCACTACCACAAGAGCAGTATGGGGGAAAATGCCCCCAAGATTCAGTTATCTCCACCTGCCCCCACCCTTCACACATGGGGATTATTCCAATTCAAGATGAGATCTGGGTGGGAACACAGCAAAACCATATCACACTCCAAGATCCCCCCATCCCGGGAAGCCACCACTGCTGTTCTGGCTCCTCTGTCATCCTCCAACCCACCTTGGTCTGGACCAGCTGGTCTCAGCCATGCACAGCAGGCTACCAGGATGGTGATTCTGGGAGAAAGCTGGTTTCCTGAATCACAGGGGACTTTTGTCTTTCTGATTTAGATTCCTGTCGCTTTGCCTCCCTTCACCAGAGGCAGGATGGGTGAAGTGTAAGCTTGGTGACACTGTGAAGGTGGCCTCATCCCCCTTGGGAAGACCCTAGTGGTGGAGGCCATGGAAAAGCAGGAAAGGCCACACCACAGAGCCCCAGGGCAGGCAAACAGAAGGCCCTTCTGTGCAGCCAAATGTCATTCAGCCAACACCTCTGAGAAGCTTCTGTGAAACTCCTGGAAACTGCCAAGGACTTCCAGGCAGGGCAGCCCAGTGAGCTCATCCTTCAGCATGCACCCTCTGCTGCAAACAGACAGCCTCAATTAAATATCAAAATGGAAAAGCAAGCTTCCACATCCAGCCCTCAAGGCGTAAGGGTAGTAGACTTACTCTCTCAGCATAAACAATGAACAAACTAGATATTTTTATGAAGCAACTGCTGCCAACACACAGCTTAGGGCTGTGGTCCTTGAGAGAAGGGTTCACATAGGCAAATCCCACACTCACTCAGGCTCTCCCACAGGGGCATCTTGGTAAACTCTGGTATAAGAAAGTGGAGCCCAAATAGAACAGGTCTCTCACTGGGCAGAGGAAACAGAAGTTGGCCTTTGGGGCCCTGAGACAGCTGGAGTTTGCAGGGCAGAGAACTTCAGAGGACACAGTTGCACAAAGGAGCTCCAGAAATCTACACAAGGGACTCCTTCAGTGTTTGGCTGAATACTGAGCTGCCTATGCACAGGTCACACTTCTGTGAGACCAACATGGAACAAGTAATGGGGAGTTGAGGCACAGGTGGGAAGTGGAGGTTCCAGAGGTTGTGCAGTGCTAAGGGACATTAGAGCTCAGATCAACCAGAGTGGAGATGTCATCGAACACCCTTAGTCAGTGGACAGCCCACACAATCCATTTCTGCAGTAGAGTACGGGCAACTCTATGCCTACCCCAAGAAAACTTAAAATCAAGCCACTAGCGATTCAAGCTGATCCTCCAGGAAATTAACTCCTTGTCATAAAAAAGCCTGATGCTCTTTAAAAAGGAAAACACCAAAAAAATCTAGACTCTCAACAACATACAGCATATAAGTAAAATCTGTTAGATACACTGGATGGGATTAATGGCAGATTAGGCAACACAGAACAAAGAAAATCAGTGAGCTTGAAATCATAACAATATAACTAACCAAAAAGGACCACACAAAGAAAAATGAATGAAAAAGAAAATGAGCAGAGTGTCAGTTACTTCTGAGACAAATTCAGGTGGCCTAAAATATGTATAATTGGAATATCCAAAGAAAGAGAAGAGAAAAAATATTTGAAAAAATATTGGCTGAATTTTTTTCAAATCTTGTGAAAAATATGAACCCCCAGAACCAACAAGCTCAATGAACACCAAGCCCAAGAAATGTGAAGAAAACTACAAGACACCTCATGATTAACGAACATAAAACGAGTGACAAATACAAAATCTTAAGAGCAGCCAGAAGAATACAGCACCTTACACAAAGAAGAATAAACATAAAGATGACAGAAACAAGAGGACAGTGGAGCAATATCTTTATAGTACCAAAAGAAGAATAAATAAAACACAGAATTCTATACCCAGAAAACATATATTGCAAAGGCAAAGGTGATCTAATGCTTTCTTCAGACATACAAATGCTGAGAGAATGTATCACCAACACATCCACAGTGCAACGGACCACAGTGCAACGAATGTTAAAGAAAATCCCTCAGGTGGAAGGAAAGCAATATCAGATAGAAATCCAAATCCACGCAAACGAATGAAGAGCACCAAAAATGGTAACTATGTGGATAAATAAGAAGATTTTATTTTCAAACTTCTTTTTAAAATAATTGAATGTTTAAAGTAATACAATACCAATGTATTATGGAGTTGATTATATGTATATCATATATACATATATTGATGATATATATTACTCTATATATATATGTGTGTGTGTGTGTAAGGTGTATGACAGTAATACTTCAAATACCAGGGAAAAAGAAATGAAAGTAAATTTCAAGTTGCTGTCCTATATGTAGAGCAGTATGATTTTACCTGAAGTCAGACTGTGATGAGTAGAAGATATATGCTATAAATACTAAGGCAACTACTAAAATAACAAACAGTTATGGATTAAAAAACCAACAAAGGAGATAAATGATATCATAAAAAAACAGTCCAAAAGAAGGCAGCAAAGGAAGAAAGGGGGAACAAAGAACAGATAGGAAATAGAAAACAAATAGCAAGATGATAAATTTAAACTCAAATATATTAATATCACATTAAATTTAAATTGTCTAAACACCCCAGTTAAAAGGCAGAGATTACCTGATTGGATTATTATTCAAGTCCCAACTATAAGCTGTCACTAGGCAACCCCCTTTAAATATAAAGACACAATAGATTAAAAGTAAAAGGATAGGGAAAGATATATCATGCAAATGACAACCAAAAGAACACCGGAATGGCTATGTTAGTAATAGATAGGGTCAGACACAGTGCCTCGCACCTGTCATCCCAACAATTTAGCAGCCTGAGGCAGGAGGATTGCTTGAGCCCAGGAGTTTGAGAACAGCCTGGGCAACAAAGCAAGACCCCATCTTCACAAAATATGTAAATATTAGCTGGGCATGGTAGTGCATGCCTGTAGTCCCAACTACTTGGGAGGCCAAGGTGGGAAGATCACTTGTACCTAGGAGTTTGTGGCTGCAGTGAGCTATTATCTTGCCACTGCACTCCAACCTGGGTGACAGAGGGAGACCTTGTCTCTAAAATATATGTATATATAGAGTGGGAAATGCCACATCAAGGGGAGATGAATCTCCATAGCGAGTGAAAACAAAGGGTCAAGGAGGGGATTTGCACTTTCTGGAAGGGTGTCACATCCAAACCAAGGGTGTCTCATATATATATATGACAAAGTTCATTTTAGAGCAAAGAATATTACCAAAGATAAAGAGAGCTGATTTTTAACAATTGAAGAGATGAATTCATTAGGAAGACATAATGATTCTAAATGTTTAGGCACTTAATAACAGAGCTTCAAATACATGAAGCAAAATCTTATAAAACTGCAAAGAGAAATCTACAAATACACAGGTATAGTCAGAAATGTCAATACTCCTCTCTCAATGAATAAACAGAATATCAATAGGGAAATAGAAGACTTGAATAACTACATAACTATCAACCAACCTAACCTAATTGATATTTATATAACACTCTAGCCAACAACATCAAATTGCATGTTATTTCTAACTGGTCTCAAAATATTTACCAAGATAGACCATACTAAACCAAATATGTCTCAATAAATTTTAAAAAATTCAAGTCATGCAAACCATGTTCTGTGACCACAATGGAACTAAACTAGAAATTGGTAACAAAAGGATCCCTAGAAAATCATAAATTATTTGGAAACTTTAAATTAAACACTTTTAAACACCTGGAAATTAAAAGGAGAAATCAAAATGGAAATTAGAAATAGGTTGAACTGCATTAAAATGAAAAGACAATGTATCAAAAATTGTAGGATACAGCCAAAGAAGTGCATAGAGAGAAATTCACAGCACTAAATGTGTGTGTAAGAAAAGAAGAAAGGTCCTAAATCAATGACTTCAGCCTCCACCTGAAGAAAGTAAGGGGAAAAAAGAGAAAATTCACACTATAGTAAGCAGAGAAAAGGAAAAATAAAACCAGGGACAAAAATCAATGAAATAGAAAGCAGAAAATCAATCGACAAAATGAAAACCAAAACCGGATCTTTGAAAGATCCAAAAAAAAGCAAAAGACCTCTAGCCAGATTGAGCAGGAAAAGAAAGAACACATGAATTACAAATGTCTGAAATGAGAAGGACACATGAGACAAATGAGAAATTCTACAGATTATTTTAAAAATAATGAGGGAATAGAATAAACAACTTCTTGCCAATAAATCTGAGAATTTAAATGAAATAGTAAGGTTGCTGAAAAGTCAAAACTATCGAAGTTCAAGCTACAAGAAACGACCTGAAGAGCCCTATGTCTGTTAAAGAAACGTCGTTTGCAGTTATAAACTTTACCACAAAAAAAAAAGAACAAAAACTTCAGGTGCGTTCACTGGTGAATTGTTCCAAACATTTAAGGGAAAAAATTTCCAATGCTATCAAACTCTTCCAAGACAGTGAGGAGTGTGAAGGAATCTCCAACACCCTTTATGAGGCCAGCATGATATCTGATAGCAAAACCAAAGACATTACCAACAAAAGGAAGATCAATATTTTTTTTCGTTGATGAAAAAATCCTAAGCAAAATGTTGGCAAACCAAACCAAACAATATATAAAAGAGACTATATTAGGAAAATTAGAGTTTATCCAAGGAATACAGGGCTGATTTAACATTTAAAAATCCATCAATGTGGCCAGGTGTGGTGGCTCATGCCTGTAATCCCAGCACTCTGGGAGGCCGAGGCAGGCAGATCAAGAGGTCAGGAGATCGAGACCATCCTGGCTAACACAGTGAAACCCCGTCTCTACTAAAAAATACAAAAAATTAGCTGGGCGAGGTGGCGGGCCCCTGCAGTCCCAGCTGCTTGGGAGGCTGAGGCAGCAGAATGACGTCAACCCCGGAGGCGGAGCTTGCAGTGAGCCGAGATGGCGCCACTGCACTCCAGCCTGGGGCGACAGAGTGAGACTACCTCTCAAAAAAAAATCTATCAATGTAATTCGACATATTCACAGTCTGAAAAAGAAAAAAAAAAAGTAATCATTTCAACAGAGGCAAAAAATCCAACAATCATTTCTGATGTTTTAAAAAACTCTCACAAAACTAGGAATAAAAGACAGTTTCTTCTACCTGATAAAGGCATCTATGAAAAATGTATTGCTAACAACATAGTTAATGGTAGAAGACTGAATACTCTCCCCCAAAGATCAGGAACAAAGCAAAGATGTGTGGTCTCACTTTGTACTGTATTCAACTTTGTACTGAAAGTTCTAGCCAGTGCAATAAGGCAAGAAAAGTAATAAAGGGCACACAGATAGAAAATAAAGAATTAAACTTGTCTTTATAATTGCATAGGTAGAAAATACTAATGAATCTACCCAAAAAAAAGCTAGAAAGAGAGTATCTGGCAATTTCAAAAGATGCAAAGTCAATACAGAAAAATCAATTGCATTTGGACATGCTAGAAGTGGACAATTACAATAGTGGCAAAAATATAAAATACTTAATAGTAAGTTGAATAAAAGATGGGCAGGACCTATCAACTCAAAAATACAAAATATTGTAGTAGAAATTAAAGACCTAAATAAATAGAAAAATATAGGTGTTCATGGATTGAAAGACTAGATAATGTTAAGCTTTCAATTCTCTCCAAGTTGATCAGTAGATTCAATGCAATGCAATTTTCTTTTTTCTTTTCTTTTTGGTGTTTGCTTGTTTGTTTGTTTGTTTTTGAGACAGAGTCTCCTTCTGTCACCTAAGCTAGAGTACAGTGGCGCAATCTCAGCTCACAGCAAACCCAGATTTCCGAGTAGCTGGAATTACAGGGGTGTGCCCCCACACCCAACTAATTTTTATACTTTTAGTAGAAATAGTTTTCGCTAGATTGGCCAGGCTAGTCTCAAACTCCTGGCCTCAAGTGATCCACCTGCCTTGGCCTCTCAAAGTGCGGGGATTACAGGCGTGAGCCACCACACCATGCCAATTCAAAAAAACTGTAATCAAAATCCCAGCAGGCTTCTTGTAGAAATGATCAAGCTAATTCCAAAGTTCATATGGTAATACAAAGGAGCTAGGACAGTCAAAACAACTTTAAAGAAAACGAAGAACAAAGCTGGTGGACTGACACTACCAGATTCCAAGATTTACTACAAAGCTGCAGTATTCAAGACAGTATGGTATTGGTATAAGATTAGATACGCAGGCCAATAGGACAGAATAAAGTCAAAAAATAAACCTTTGATTATAGAGTCAATTGACTTTTCCCAGTGGTGCCAGGGTCATGTAATGGGACAGTTGCATGCCCTTGAGAATGAGCACCTCCTTACATCTAAGCTCCTGGGGGTCTCACTTGCCTCAACCTAGCCCCAGTCCTGCTACTGTGGGATCTTGTAAAAGTTACAGTGGATGAAAACTCTTACTCTTTTCAGGGTGCATCAGATTGACATCTCACCAAATTGGTTGAATGCTCCTGGAAGACTGAGGTCCCATCTCTCATGTCTTGTTCCACAGCTGGACATCAATTAACACCAACACTGAATTATTTTATGTCCCCCAAACACACTCACATGCAGCCTTTAGGCCTTGCCTCCAAGGCCTCTTCTGAGAAATGGGACCAGTAAAATGGTCCCCTCTTTTCTCAGGCTGCCCAAGAGCCCCTTGGCTGGTTTCCAATCTCTAGAAAGAGATTCAGGCTTCCCCTGGAAATGTACCCAATCCCACAGGCTGGGAAATGCCTTTGGTTCCTCAAGCAGCCTCAAACAGCAGATGTTGTCATGGCCCCAGCGCTTGGCCCATCTCAGAGGTGCAGCTCCAGGCTGCTGCAGGAGACAGTCACTGCCCCCTACAGCATCCTACGCCAAGCACCTGCACTGTCTGCCCGAGTGGAGTGAACTATGCCTCAATGCCATAGCCTCTGGACCCTTCTAGAGAGCAGCTCAGTCTCTCGGACGGACCCCAGGAGGACTGCATTCCAGCTGCCCCCAGCATCGTTATCTCCGTGTGTTGTTTTTCCCTGTCTTTTCCTTCCCCCTCCTCACCACGCTTCCTGGATTCCATCCCAGATAAACTACTTGTACCCGAAGTTTACCTCAGGTCTGCTTGGGGGGCACCCAAGCTAAAACACAAGTTTCACTAGCATATTTGGGTATTCCTAGAGAATTCCAACTCATCAAAGCTGGGGGCTGATTTGCTCATTAATATGTGCATGTAATCTAAATTGACACCTATAAGCTGAGAACGTCTCACAGGTTTGTTGAGCTGTAAAGTGGACCATGTAGCAACAACCAAGAGAAACCTGAATCCAGATGAAGTTATGTGACCAGGAGAACCACAGTGCCATTGCAGTCAGTGGATTTGATCTTTAAGAAGTCATAGTGGGCCGGGCGAGGTGGCTCAAGCCTGTAATCCCAGCACTTTGGGAGGCCGAGACGGGCAGATCACGGGGTCAGGAGATCGAGACCATCCTGGGTAACACGGTGAAACCCCGTCTCTACTAAAAAATACAGAAAACTAGCTGGGCGAGGTGGCGGGCGCCTGTAGTCCCAGCTACTCGGGAGGCTGAGGCAGGAGAATGGCGTAAACCCGGGAGGCGGAGCTTGCAGTGAGCTGAGATCCGGCCACTGCACTCCAGCCTGGGCGACAGAGCGAAACTCCATCTCAAAAAAAAAAAAAAAAAAAAAAGAAGTCATAGTGATCCCTGTTGTGGAACCCAGGTGGGGATATTCAATAAAATCCATCCTTGCGCCACAGTATTCACCCATTTTCTGAAAATGTCCTTTTAAAAGTGGAACAAATGAGCAAAAAGCAACCACCAAAAATAGTGATGCTTTAGACACTTGCAATTCAAAGGGTGGCCCCCAGACCAGCCACATTTCCTTCACCTGGGAGCTTGTTAGAAATGTCCCACCCAGACCTGCTGAATCAGACTTTGCTTTTACACAAGATCCAGGTGACTCAGGTGCACGTCACAGTTTAGAAAGTGCTGCTGTAAGGAATGTTGGCTTTGCAGAACAGAGCAGTTAAGGTACAGGTTCTGGGGTTGAATCCTGGCTCCATTGCTTACTAGCTCTGTGGCTTACGGCCAGTCCCTTAACCTCTCTGTGCCTCGGTTTGCTCATTGGTTAGGTGCCTACCCCATAGAGTTTGCTATGAGACTTCAATGCAATCATCAATATAAATTGTTTAACATAATACCTGGCATGTATTAAGTGTACACACATTTTAGCTCTTAGCCTAGTCATCCCTGCAGCATGATGAGTAAGCAGTCCTGGTTTTTTAACAGTACTCGAAAGGTTGTATAACAATAAAATATTTTGGATGTGGAGTGAGTCAAGGGTGAGATTTCTCATCTCAGCTCTATTTAGTGCTAAAAAAGTAACTCCCATGGCTGAGCCTCTGTTCCCCACCCAGAAAATGAAAGAGAATTCTTACACCTACGGTTCCCATTCCTGAATGCACATGGTCATCACCTGGGGAGCTTGCAGCATCCTGACACCTGGCTCCACCCGCTGAGATCCTGATGTCATGGCCTGGGATAGAGCCTAGGCACCTCCCAGAGATCGTCATGATCAACTGAGGTTGAGCACGACTTCCTTGGGCTTGTCATGCTGGGGCCACCTCCCATTATAAGAACTCAGGATATAGTAAAAACCCACAGGGGTTTTGAACCTGCAGGATAGCTTTTCAAAGTGTGCACTAACACCCTGATTTATCTTTTAGGCAAACTAAATTCCATGCACTAAATCCTGATCTATGTTCACAATCATAATGTTTGTCTCTATCTCACTGGCAAATCACATTTTTGTCAGCACAGAGCTCATGACACATGGACTTGCTATCTACTGCTCTGCTCCTTTTAGATGGCCTTTGTTCTGCTAAAAAAAAAAAAAAAAAAAAAGGCCTATTAGTTTTCCCTTGGGATGAACTGATAAAATATCCCCAAATCCTTTAAGAAAGTGCGGGGACCAGCCTGGCCAACATGGTAAAACCCCGTCTCTACTAAAACTACAAAAACTAGCCAGGTGTGGTGGCGGGTACCTGTAATCCCAGCTACTCAGGAGGCTGGGGCAGGAGCATCGCTTGAACCCGGGAGGTGGAGCTTGCAGTGAGCCAAGATCGCGCCACTGCACTCCAGCCTGGGCAACAGAGTGAAACTGCATCTCAAAAAAAAAAAAAAAAAAAGGTAGGGAGGCATAAATCTTAGGAAAATGTAGCTATATGATGTAATAATTCATCAACAGAGTATGTGAATCAATTGTGAAAAAGAATAAGACCATGTCCCAAGTGAATGGACTTGCATATGTAACTTTCCACCATAGTTAGATAAATGTGGCTGCCTCCAAGTTTTCTGGCTTCTGAAGGAACTAAGATGATTCTTAATGGACTCTTGCTATAATACCACCAGTGAGTGGAAGACCAAAATGTTGAAGGAAGGACTGGAGGAGGCAATTCCCCAGCACCAGAGCAAGACCCTTTCAAAACTGCAATGCCTGTTCCTGGCCTGACATCTTCACCTTCACTCAGGCCGTTCCTTCACCTCCTGAGGACTTTCCAGCTCCCCTAGCAACCAGAACTGCCAGACTTACTGAGCAAGTTTATTTTCTATGTTTTGAGCAAATGTGTTTACTTATTTATTGAGCAAATGAAAATACAGGATGCCCAATAAAATCTGAATTTCAAATCAAAAACGATTTTTAGTATAAATATGGCCCATGAAATATTTGGAATATACTTATACTAAAAAATTTTGTTTTGCTGTTGATCTGAAATTCAAAGTTAGGTGGACATCCTGTAGTTTATCTTGAAACTCTCCTCACAACCGTCACACCCTCAATATAGACAAAACTCTTCAACAACAGTCTCAGCAAGGAATAAACATGAAACAGGAATGTCTTTCCAATCACATGGCTCTTTCAAGTCTCCTTTCCCTCTCTGAAGCTGAAGCTGCTGGTTGCTTCTGAATTTCTGGCCTTTACTTTTAATTTGGAAGCAAAGCCCCACTGACCATTGCCATTCAGCTAAAAGCTGTGCTCTCCAGGGTTCCTGACAGCGAGGTCTTCTGGAAATGAGACTGAATTATAACCAGAGGGATCAGGGAGGGAGTGTTGGGGTATGCCTAGGAATACTTCTTTAATGGGGGTCTTCTCTTTCTTCATCCTACTGCTAAGAACATAGCTATGATGACTGGAGCAACAGCAGCCATATTGGACTGTGAGGACACAGTTCACATTAGCATAGAAAGCTGGAAGTAACCTAGTTCCTAGTAGCTTCCTGGAGCAGAGCTACCATATCAGCCCTGGATGCTTCCCTTCAGACATTTTTCGCAAGAAAGAAAAGTCAACTTTATTTATTTGTTTGTTTGTTTGTTTGTTTGTTTTGAGATGGGGTCTCACTCTATCACCCAGGCTGGAGTGCAGTGGCATGATCTCAGCTCACTGCAACCTGTGCCTCCCAGGCTCAAGCAATCCTCTCACCTCAGCCTCCTGAGAAGCTGGGACCACAGGCACACACTACCACACCCAGCTAATTTGTTGCAGTTTTGGTAGAGATGGAGTTTCACCATGTTACCCAGGCTGATCTCAAACTGCTGAGCTCAGGAGATTCACCCGTCTCAGTCTCCCAAAGTGTTGGCATGAGCCACCACATCTGGCCAAAGTCAACTTTTATTTTGTCCTAGCCAACGATGTTTGTGGGTTTTCTGGCTTTACAGCAAAGCCAGGAGATACTATCCATTAATGACATCTCAGCAGATTCCATCACTTTCTGGTCACAGTTTGGGGAATCCAGTTAAAAATGCAATCTCATATCCCATTGGAATCTTATGTCCTCCCTTCCACCAGGCTTGGTCATGTTTGAGGCTCATGAGGCTTGATGGGGAGGAAGATAAGACAGCCATAAGAAATACAGGGAAAAGGAGATGGAAGCACTGAAGGATGCTGGCCAGAGGAAGATGAATCCACCCAGACAGGGGATCCCAGGAGCTTTAGGAGGCAAAGGCACTTGAGAAGCTAGAGCACAATTCTCACGGGTGGAAACCGTGTAGTGTGGGGGCAGTACCCCCCACCCCTGATGAAGGGGTGAGCAGAGGCCACAAGGTCTGTGCTTGCACAATACATTGTGTCTCTTGGTTATTTGGATGTGGAACTCAGAGACTCCAGTCTAAATCTTTGCCCAGAGAGAGATTCCCCCTCAACCTTCCTGTAAATTCCCCTTGGGAGGTCAGCCTCTGCTACTTGCAAACCTGAGAACCATGGTTAAGGTGCTCTGACATCGTGGTTAAGTCACTAAGCTTCTTAATGCCTGATCTCTTCATCAGTAGATGGGAAAGGCAGCTCAGGGTCTAGTCCCCCTGCATTCACTGTTTCTACTGTGCATTCGGCATCACGCCAGACAGGTGCTGCTTCCTATGGGGCTCAAAGCACCCATCATTGAAAACATCAGTGGCCAGGCGCGGTGGCTCAAGCCTGTAATCCCAGCACTTTGGGAGGCCGAGACGGGCGGATCACGAGGTCAGGAGATCGAGACCATCCTGGCTAACATGGTGAAACCCCGTCTCTACTAAAATACAAAAAACTAGCCGGGCGACCTGGCGGGCGCCTGTAGTCCCAGCTACTCGGGAGGCTGAGGCAGGAGAATGGCGTGAACCCGGGAGGCAGAGCTTGCAGTCAGTTGAGATTGCACCACTGTACAAAAGAAAAAAAAAAAAAAAAAAAGAAAACATCATGAGCGTGGTTAAGAATTCGAGGCTGCATGTGTACACTGCTTTAATATTACCTCTCATCATTGCTTCTCCTAAGGGCCATTGAATCTCTAGCACACAGGGACCCTTGGAGTCAGTTTCATTAGAGAAAGAGCCAAGTTAATTCCAGCCCAGTGAGGAGGCTCTGAATCAAACGGCCATCTCTTCCCTCCAGAGCATCTTCGGGCTGACCCCCGGGCGCCTTTCTATTGGGGGAAAGATTGGACCGCCCGGCAGTTATTGACGGAGACGGCCGACAGACATTGATTGGGACTGCGGAGCGAGTCTCTTTCATTTCTAAGTGCCAGCTGTGAGCCAGTGATGGACGCGTCCTGGTGAGATTCCGAGTCTCCCGGAGCTGAGTGATACAGAGACTCATGAGCAAGGCCTGCCTGTCTGCCCAGGGCAGGGACATCATCAGCCCCAACGAGTCACTGACCTTTAGAAGGAGAAAAATCATCATAATCTCAGCAGCAGCCCCTGACTCATGGATCTGCAATCATGAAAATGTAAAAGTTAAATGACTTCGAAGGAGAGCGACTGCTTTCCCTGCAGCACAAATGTTCTACCCCAACTCAATGCTCTCTGTCCCCCGCCCCACCGGGGATGGTGTCTGGTCTCCTGGAAGGTCACAGACCTGGCCTCCCTGCCTCCTGAACCTCCCACCCCTGTCCATCCGAAACACTAATCAGGGGAGAGCAGGTCCAAAGAAGGGAAATCAGGGGGTTCACACCAAAAGAAATGAGAGTGGATGCTGAAGCAGAACCTCCACGCCCACTGCACCATGGCCTGTGGACTTAGCACGGCCTTCAAGGCTCTCCCTGAAGGAGCAGCTGCCAGCGTCTCAAGTACCCTGCCCATCGACACTGTCACATTTCACAGTATGTTCCCTCCACCCCCTTGGACACAGACTGCATATCTCTGTGTCCTCAGTGCCACCCCGAGACCTCACTCATAGCAGGTATCCAGTGAGTCCTCCAGCAAGGGCTGGGCACCCCATGGCCAGGTGGCTTCAGTGAAGCTTTTGAGCTGTGGCTTCTTTCCCCAGGCAAGGCCCTCCAGAGCACGCTTCACTCTTCCTGGCTCCTTCAGTGACTTTCCAATCCTCCCGTGGGCTCAGACATGCTTTTTAGCAAAGATCCCTGACTCTCCCATTAAGGAGTCCAAAGAAAGACAGATCGACGTTCACTCTGACAGCCAGAGTCCCCTGGCAGGGAGAAGGGATTTGGGAATGGGGTCACAGACAACCCACACCCCCTCCCATGGCCCAGTGCTTTTGTCTCTCATGCCACCATCCTCTCTGCTGGGGAGGGGCAGATGGCAGTCAGATTCGTGGATCAATGTGATGCATCTGTCTCCTGATTTGTCTGCTTGGTTTTAAGGGTTTTATCCTTTCTTTTGCCTTTTATTGTAAAGCCTCAAACTCCTTTTGGAAAAAAAAAAAGGCAGGAGCATAAATATTACGTAAGTTTTAAAAAGATATAAATATGTAATTGACTGTGAAGGGCTGAGTGGAATGTTTCCCAACACGTAGGTCCTGCTTTGCCCAGAATGGAGTGGGGGACCAGCCCTTTCACGGGGGACTGTTCACTCCAAGAAGAGGTGGAAACGGAAGCACGCAGGCTGAGCTGGACTGTGAGCATCGCGAGCAGAGCTGTGTGCTTCTGTGCACCACTGTGAGCCCAGCGCTGCACAGTGGAGCTCACCAGACACTGAATGAATGAGTGCATGAATGAAGAATGAACTGCTTCATCCTTCCACATGTTCTCCATTCAGATAGGGTTTCCAGAGAGCAGCTAGAGATTGGGAAATCGGAGGTGTCACGCGCTGAAGCCTATTTCATCAGGTCTTCTATGTCCTGGAGGTGCTTGGGGGTGGAAAAGGGACAACTCCCAAGAGGAACTGCGTTGGGAAAGTGCCCACCTGGGAACAAAAGCTACCTGCACCCCCTGAGGAATCAGCACCCTGCCTGGTGTCCTGTGCATTTCCTGCACATTGTTGTCCTCACACTTCTGCTGCCATCACCCTGGCTCGGACCATCGTTTCCCCAGCCTCTCCCCCTGCACTCCACTGTCCCTTCTCCAGTTCACAACCAGAATGATGCTTTTAACATGGGAATCTGAGCCTGTCGCCACACAGCCCAAGAACCCTTTCTTTCTGAGACCGCAAGCCCGCGTGATCTGGCCCAGCCCCACGAATCTCATAGCTCCCTTTTCCTTACCCTTGATCCCCCAACAAAAACCCTCCTCAGGACCCTTGCCCTTGAGGTGCCTTTGCCTGGATGGCTCTTCTCCAAAACAGTCCCCCAGCTCCTCTCTCCCTCACTTTCTTCCATCCCTGCTCAAATGCCACCCCCTCTAAGCAGTCCTCCCTAACTGCTCAGGCAAAATACCACCACCAGCACCACCATACTCATGACTCTCCACCCCCTTACCTGGTCTTACCTTTTTTATAGCACCTCTCTCTGCCTGACAGCCATCACACTGTGCGTAGATTCATTTATTCACTTCTTGTTCACCTCTCTTATTTTAAAGAGAGCATTGTGAGAACAGGGACCATGTCCATCTAGCTCACCACTAAACCCCAGTGTCCAGCACATAGGAACATGGCAATCAATATTTGTTGACTAAATTAACTCCTATCTAACAGATGAAGTGACTGGGACTTGGAGAGGTGAAAAATACCTTCGGAAGATGACCCTGGCTCTTCCCCTTACCTGAGGGGGTCAGATTCTTTCCCAAGTCAAGACAATGGTGACTGCCATGCAGATCCTGAGGCCCTGACCCAGGCACTGCTCAGAGAATGACTTCACACAGGTTTATTATATTTGGCAAGAGGTCACTGTGTCCCTTGTAGCAACAGCCTTGGATAAAGAGTGGCCCCAGCTTTGCAAGCGCCCAGACAGTTTTGCAAACCAGATTATTACTTCATATAAATATTGAATGAGGCTTGCCCTCCAGGTCTCCCTTCCTGGTCCATGATCATTAATTATAATCTTGCAGCCAAAATTCAAACTCAGCTGTCTTGGGTGGGAGGAGGGAGAGTTCAAACCTACTGAAGATCCTGGTGAACTTTTAACTCAATAGCAGATGAAGGGGAAAACAGCAGAGAAAGGGGGAAAAGGAAGGAAAGGAGGGAAGAGGAGAGACGTGACAGGCCAATACTTCTAAAAAGCCCCACTGGACACTGTAGTGTAGTAAATGGTATCCCCCAAAATTCATGTCTACTGGAACCTCAGAATGTGACCTCATCTGGAAATTGGGTCTTTTCAGATGTCATTAGTTAAAATGAGGTTATACAGGATTAGGGTAGATCCTAAATCCAATGACTGATGTCCTTATTAAAAAAAAAAAAAAAAAAAAAAAAGGAGAGATTGAAGACAGAAGGCCATGTGGAGACAGAGGCAGAGACCGCAGTGTTAGACCACAGTGTTGCAGCCACAAGCCAAAGGCCACCTGGAACCACCAGATGCTGGAAAAGACAAGGAAAGACCCTTCCCTAGCTCTTCTGGAGGTGCCACAGCTCTGCACACACCTTGATTTTGAACCTCTGGCTTCCAGAACTCTGAGATAATATATTCCTGCTGTTCTAAACCAGCCAGTTCGAAGTAATTTGTCACAGCAGCCCCCACATGTACAGGCTCTTTCAAATTTTCTCCAGGGTGCTCCCTACTCCCAGAGCCTCTCCACTAGAGCTAAGTGAGGGCCAGGAGTGGGAGCAGGTGGCGGTTTCTGAGCAGGAGGTCCAGGCTCTGTGACTGTGCCCTGAGCTGCCTCAGTCTCCCCAGCCACCCCTCAGCTAGCTTGGCCCCCAGTGCCGGCTGACCCTCTGGGGTCTCTCAGGGCCCTGGCTCCATGTCACCTCTTCGCTTTCCCTTCCTCTTGAAGTCCTCTTCTTGAAGTACTAACATGTGAGCTTCCAATGATGTTTCTTGGGCTGGAGTCAGGCCCCACTGCAGGGACGCTGAGGACCCACCATGTGGGGTCAGGAGTCAAATTCAGGAAGACCCTGTACACAGCAGGGCCATCCGTATCCCTGACTGCCACCTGCAACTCCCCATGTTCCTTCTCGCTTCTCACCCCCTCAATGAGAGGCCTCATCCAGGACAGCCTGAGCAGCCCAGCACCCAGCAGGGAGGTTGGCTGCAGGCAGGGGTGAGGGGCTGGGTCCGCACTGTACTGCCCACACCTACTGTGCCCAGGAGGACCCCAGGCCCCTGCCCAGGTGCAGGCTTTGATGCAGTAGGCATGTGGGGCCTGAGATCCTGCATTTCAGGCAAGTTCTCTAGTGGTGTAAGACATGCTTGGCAGGACAGCTCAGGAGAGACCTCTCTGCGCCTTCATCCCTGGCCAGCTGGTCTTCCTGAAGGGACCACATGCTCCAAGGGCCGTAGTGAATAAATATACCCCAAAAGGCGCCACAGAGAGACAACCTCCATGTGCACAGGCTTTAACTCGGATTTACTCAAATAGGGAAGCCTGTTTCTTCTCTAGCAAAGGACGGGGCCACAGGGCAAACAGCCTAAAAGATAAATGAGCATGGACACTCTCAACAGCAAGAAGAGGACAGGCAGGTTGGGGGAGAGAGAGAGCAGCAGTGCATCCGGTGGACCTGCATGGCTCCAACCAGTGCCACCAAAGGCACTTCCAGATTAATCCATCGGTGAGCAAATCTGAAGAATCTATCACCTATCTCCCCAAAAGAGAGAAAAACTAACATTAATTGTGCACCTACTATAAGCTGTCATCCTCCATTGACTCATTTCATGCCTACAAGCACCCTCTGAGATGCATGCTTGAATCTCCATCGTACAGACTGGGAGATGGAAGTTCAGAGAGGTTAAGTGACTTGCCCAAGGTCACAGAGCCCACAAGTGGCAGGATTGACAGCTCTGTTTCTTTCTTTCAATTACATTACAGGTTTTGAGAGTCGAGCAGCTTCCAGGGATCATCTCCCACCTGGAATGAACTTAAGAGAACAGGCAGGAAAGGGAAGACAGGGTGAACTGGCCAAGAAATCCCTAATTGTGTAAATTACCAGACACAGCTCTTCGGCCCCTTCCTCATGACTCAGACGTGGAGACAAAGGACAAATGAAAGGGAGGAAATGTCTTTGCCTCCCTGGGAAGGAAGGAAACCCACCAAGCAGAAAGAGACGGAGGAGGGAAGGGACAGTTCAGTGGAGCTGCAATGACCAAGCAGAATACAGCGGGGAGAAATACGGAGACATTTCCCAGTCTTGCCAGAAATTCCCAATCCCATGCGTTTCCCCCCTCAGGGGAGGAAAGAGGGTCACTGCTTCCCCTCCCTGCACTCTGCAAGGTTTAGGTCCAATTGGTTCTCACAGAACTTGATGGCAGGGGGAGTGGTGGGGAGCAGTCACGGCACCCCTGCAAAGAAACAGCTTGGGAAACTATGCCAAACTTTGACCTTGGGGATAAGCCCCGCCCATGTGGCTCAGTCCTCTCATCCTTTTTGGAGTAGCCTGGTGGAGAGCCAGACCAAGGCTGACCAAGCTCCAGGCTCTGGACTCAGAACTAGGTCTGACACAGCCAGCACTTCCTGCCTGTGTGGCCTTAAGAACTTGGCTCAGTTCCTCCGTGCCTCGGTCTCCCCATCATTGGGAGGAGGTGACAACACCCCTGCCTGATGCGTGGCACTGTGAACCTCGATCCTAAGGCTTCTTTGAACTCAGAGCATCCAGCGCTCGGCTAGGACTTTCATTGGCGCTGCTCTTACTTCCTCCCCATCGCTTTAGAGGGAACTCATTCATCCCCAGCTGAAGTGTAAATAACTGACTTTTCCCAAACCCAAAGAAGCCAAAGTGACCAAACCAAGCAGTGGCCCCCAAAGGGACCTTCCCTTCCAGGTAGGAGTTTCCATTCAAGACACTGTCCACTCCCCACTGCTGGAGAACCCCAGCCTGGGGGTGCCCAGGGCCTCCTTAAACAAGAATTATCCTCCAGAGGCCTGGTGCTCAACAAATACACAGGCTCAAGCACCTCCTAATTTACCCCAAAAGACAGACGTTACCACCACAATGGACCCAAACTGTGAGCTCCAGAAGAACAGAAAAGGTGTCGGTCGTTCCCTCTGTGAATTGCCAGCAGCTATTAGCACAAGTGTCTGGCGCCTGGGATGCCCTTGGTAAGAAGGGCTTGAATTTAGGAAGAAGTGAATGTTAGAGCTCAGCTCAGGAAGTCCCAGGAGATCATCAAAAGCAGATGATCATGCTCTTTAAAAGTGGTATTCCCAAATGATGCAGCCCTGATCGCAGCTGACAGCTATCGAAGGAGCACAGACCAGCCAGGGCCAGAACAGTGGTTTCCAAGGGCAAACCCTCCTCATTAATTCCGTCCCTTCAGTGGAACTGTGCTCTATCTCCCCCTGCAGAAAGGAATCGATCTCAACGTCCATCAGCGTGGAGCTCGCTTCCATAGGACACGCAGCGCAGATGAGAAAGCTGGTCCGATGCTCCATTAACGCAGCACTTTAATAACAACGTCACTTAGATCTCAAACTGCTTCATTAGATTTCACTCATTGCCATCACTCGCCTCATTTGAACTGCTCGTTTATAATTTATGGTCTTTATGCATTTGGTTGTTCATTTGTAAAATAGGAGAAAACAATCACTGGGCAAAAAGCAAAGCTTAAGAAATGGATTTGCTGGGCGCGGTGGCTCAAGCCTGTAATCCCAGCACTTTGGGAGGCCGAGATGGGTGGATCACAAGGTCAGGAGATCGAGACCATCCTGGCTAACACGGTGAAACCCCGTCTCTACCAAAAAATACAAAAAACTAGCCGGGCGAGGGGGGGGCGCCTGTAGTCCCAGCTACCCGGGAGGCTGAGGCAGGAGAATGGCGTGAACCCGGGAGGCGGAGCTTGCAGTGAGCTGAGATCCGGCCACAGCACTCCAGCCTGGGTGACAGAGCGAGACTCTGTCTCAAAAAAAAAAAAAAAAATGGATTTGACTTTTCCCAAGGGCTGGGGCACTGCACGGCTGAGCAGCAAGGTCAAAGGAGGAGGATGCTGGATATGTGGTTGTTTATTGTTCCTGCCTACTCAGTATCCTTCATCCCTTCTCCTGGTAAAAGCTCCTGGGGTTTCCCCCAGGTAAGGATCCTCCCCAGCTCCAAGCCTTTGTGGTTGAGCCATTCTTCCACCTTCGGAAGGCATCTGCCAGCACCAGCCTCCACCATCAGCTTATTCTGACTCCAGTGGACTCAGTGATTGTTTCAAAAACAGCCCACCTGACCCAAAGCAGTCCCGTGACAGTGAGCCCTGAGACATTTGCTGTAATTACAAACCTGCATGACTCCACACAGCAGGTGAAGGGGAAAACAGCAGAGAAAGAGAGGTGGTCCCTCTTTCCCTTGGACCTTCCAAAGGGTCCAAGGGAAAGTCATTCCCTTGGGAATGACCCTGTTGGACGTAAACATTGCAGAGTGTGGTGAGGGGGAGCAGTGACTCCCTTTCCTCCCCTACAGCTGGGGAAGAGGCATGTAGAGCTGGTGGAATTTCAGTCTGGACAATGTGGGGGCCAACCTCCCTCCCCCAGATGGGTGGGGTGAGCTGGCTGAGAACCAGCTTGAGGAAGCAGAACAAGGGAATTCCTGGCAACATTTCTGAGCACCTGGACTTAGTTGTGCCTGAATCCAGGGGTGCTGGATACTTAAATTTTGTGAGTCAACATGTTCCCTTGTTTCCTTCGGCCTATTTGAGCTGAATTCCTTTCACCTGCAATGGAAAGTTCAACTGACAAGATGTGATGTCAGAGATCACCTTCATGAGAAACACCTTAGTCACTGATTCTTCTACAAACCCAATTTGCAATGCATTTCTAAACATTAAAACCATGAAAAGTACTACAGTGATATCAAAGATGCCATTTTGAATTCATAGAGAACAGTGGGGTTTCCTCTGGCCACCTTACCCCACATTTCAACATCACCCCAGCCCCACCATGACATAATACATTCCCTTGCCCTACTTTTTTTCTCTCCTTGGTTTTTGTGGTCGAACATATTAAATATCTTACTCATTTGTTTTTTGTATGATCTGTCTCTTTCCAGTACAAAATCAGCTCCCTGAGGACAGGGGTTTTTCTATGTTTTGTTCGCTGATATGTCCCCATGTCAGTGGAACTGAGACATAGTAGTCCTTCAATGGACATTCATTGTCTGATTGAGTGAATCAATCTGTTGTAGGAACCACATTTAGCCACTAGTAAGAGATGGAAAGTAAGCAATGTGGGAGTTTCTTTCTCTTACACGTCAGTCTGGAGGGTTCAGAGCTGGTGTGGAGACTGCATGGTGTTCTCTGGAACCCAAGTGCCTTCTGTCCTGCTGTCCCCTATCCTCAGTACGTAGATTCCCTCCTCAAGGTCTTCTCATGGTCCAAGATGGCTGCTGGTGGTCCAGCCACATCATCCACATTCCATGCAAAAAAAGGGGATAAAGAGACCCTCTCAAATGCTTTCCCAGAAGAACAAACAACTGCTACCTTCGCCTCATTGGCCACCTTAGCTGCAAAAGAGGCTGGGAAATGACATCCTTTAGATAGGCACATTGCCATCCCAATAAGATCAATGTTCTACTACTAAAGAGGAAGGATGGAGATGGAACTTGGAAAGCAACTAGAAATCTTTGTGGAGGGGGCAAAAAGGAGCCATGTAAATGAGGAGATGATAATACCATAGGGAAGAAAACCAGCCAGCCATTAACACTCAGGTTTTTAGAAAACTCTGATTAATGCTCGAGAATATCTACGAGACAATGTCACAAGAAAAAGGTGGGCTCTAAAACTGTGGAAGACCTCTATTTTTGTAAACACATTTCCCAACCACACACACATGCACACCAAAGACTTGAAAGAAATACGCCACAACGTTCATAGTGTTTTCCTCTAATTAGGCAATTACAGGTGGCTTTTAGTTTCCTTTTATGCTTCATTTTTCAGAGGGTTTCGACAAACATGTTGCTTAAAAAACATTTTTTTTTTTTTTTTTTTTGAGAAGGAGTCTCACTCTGTAGCCTAGGCTGGAGTGCAGTGGCGTGATCTCGGCTCTCTGCAATCTCCACCTCCTGGGTTCAAGCGATTCTCCTGCCTCAGCCTCCCGAGTAGCTAGGATTACAGGTGTGCACCACCACACCTGGCTAGTTTTTGTATTTTTAGTAGAGATGGGGTTTTACCATGTTGGCCAGGCTGGTCTCGAACTCCTGACCTCTGGTGATCCACTCGCCTCAGCCTCCCAAATTGTTGGGATTACAGGTGTGAGCCACTACACCTGGCCGCTTAAAATTTTAAGTAGCAAGTAGAGTGAGTGGCATCCCTGTTCCTGGTTTAGCTCTGTGCCATCTCACGGTGGGGCAGACCCAGGAGGAAGAAGAGAAGAAAGGAGAGGGAGTAGAGTTGGGAAAAGGCAGAGAGAGGGGAGGGACGAAAGTGATCAGAACCAGCAGGGAGGGTCCGGAAGGAGAGGAGAGGGGAGGAGAAAGAAGAGGAAAGAGTCCAGAGGCCGTGCTTTCTGCTAGGAAGGGCTGGGAAGGACTTTAAAAGGAGCACAGAAGTTGGGTTTCCTCCAAAAAACCCAGAGTCCTCGCCCACCCCCAACTCCTCCCTGTACCCCACCGCCTGCCTCCCACCACCACCAAGGGCAAACTCTAAGAGGATCTCTGGTGTTTTCTTTGATCACAGAAGCCCAGGGAGCAACCCCACAGCTGACACTGACTCATGCCTCTTCCATGCCACCCCCTGCCCCTGTGCCCCGGAGCCTCCCTTGGTTCATTTTTGGCAGTCCTTGGTTCCTACAATTCCTGCAGCTGCCTTGATTCAAACTCCCTCCCCAACTCCACCCCAGGCTTAAGGGTGGACTGGATGGGAGCTGCAGGTCTGCGGCGGGGGTCGGGGGGGCATCTCCAGCCAGTTACACCCCAGGGAGATGGAAATCAAAGCCAATAGAAACTCCTGTTGTTCACCAGCCCCTTCAAACATCCTGCTTGGAGCAGATTCAGGCTCTGGAAAAGTTCACAGGAAATCCTGGAGATCAGATGCTTGCTCAGCAACCACAAGCTTTATCTTGTGTCTAAGTCCCAGAAAACAAAGACAAAAGTTTCTTCTAAGACTCCCTTCTCCCTTCGCCAACTGGTAGAGCACCGTTTCCAAATAAGGCGGCTCCAAAAGCAATCCTAAAGCAGAACTTGAAAGTCAAATCACATTCTCAAAGCTCGTGCAGTTAAAACACGGGTAAAATGCCCCCAGAGAGAGTTTCCAACCATAGCAGAGAGGGCCCCCAACAGCCCGCCCTCCCACTAGCTGCAGAAAAGCAGCTAGACTTGAGCTGTTCAATTCAGTAGCCATTAGGATTATGTGGTTCTTTAGCACCCAGTGTAGCCAAGGAATTGAATTTTTAAAGTTTAATAAACTTAAACTTTAAAACTGAACAGCAAAATATTTGTCCATGAAGACAATTTGTTGTTTTGTAGAACTACTTACTGTATTCACTTTCAATTGCTACTGTGACGAATTACCAGAAACCTCGTAAGTTAAAACAACAGGCTGGGTACAGTGGCTCAGGCCTGTAATCCCAGCATTTTGGGAGGCCACAGTGGGCGGATTACTTGCATCCAGGAGTTCAAGACCCGACTGGGCAACATGGCGAAACCGCATCTCTATTAAAATTAAGAAAATTAGTTAGGCATGGTGACACATGCCTATAGTCTCAACTACTCGGGAGGCTGAGGTGGGAGGATGGCTTGAGCCCAGGAGGTCAAGGCTGCAGTGAGCTGTGCACTCCATACTGGGGAACAGAGTGAGACCCTGTCTCAAAAATAAAATAAAACAACACACACTTTTTATCTTACAGGTCTGGAGGTGACAAGCTCAAAATGCAGCCTGCAGGCTAAAATGGAGGTGTCAGCAGGGCTGCACTCATCTCTGGAAGCTACAGGACAGAATCCCTTTGCCTTTTCCAGCTTCTAGAGACCATCCCCATTCCTTGGTTCATGGCCCCTTCCTCCTCCTGCAAAGCCAGAAATGTTGAATCTCTCGGAATATCTACCATAGCCACAGCTCCATCTGACCACAGTCACAAAGGATTCTCCACTTTCCAGGACCACTGTGACTATACTGGGCCACCTGGATCAATGCAGGGTAATCACCCCACTTCAAGATTGGTCACTTAGCAACCTTAATTGAATCTGCAACCCGAATTCTCCCTTCTGTGGTATAAAGTCACATAGTCACAAGTCCCCAGGATTAGGGCATGGCTGGAGGACATTATTCTGACTACCACATTGCAGTTCACTGTAACCTTTGCATGAAATTGGGCATTACTGTGAGTTCTTGTGCGAGTGTTGGGCAAGTGTACCATTTCTAGCATCTCACATGAACACATCACCCACCTAGTTGGTGTCAATGGATTGGTTCTGGTAGGATGATTATTTTTCTATGCACAAATGTAACATTGTAATATGTTTATTTAAATATATTATGCAGAAGTACAAGTCACAGCAATATCTATGTAATTAAATTGAAATTATTATTTTGACTTTGATATAAACTGTTTTCTAGTTTCAAAATTAAGTATGGACAAAATTTGAGATTTAAAATACAGGAATGGTACTGATAAGAATCGAATGGAGATGCAGAACTATAAAGAAAATCAGATATACCACAAATTTCATGGTGAGTGACAATTATAGTTTGTTTCTGCAGGAAGAAAACAAATAGCTTTTTATTTGTTGGATTAAAGATAATAAAGTGAACACTAGTCACAGACATTCTTATCAAATACATAATGAATTTGAAAATACGTTTTCTCTCAATAGTCAGAAAGAATCAACAAAACAAGTCAGCTAAAATCAGAAGGAAATGGCCAATAAAAAATTTGTAATGAATTTTAACTTTGTAACTTTGGCCAGCTAGGAAATAGAATGCTTGCTCAGAAGAGGAAAAACTTTTTTTTTTTTTGAGACAGAGTCTCGCTCTGTCACCCAGCCTGGAGTGCAGTGGTGTGATCTCGGCGCACTGCAAACTCTGCCTCCCAGGTTCACGCCATTCTCCTGCCTCAGCCTCTCAAGTAGCTGTGACTACAGGCGCCGCCACCACACCCGGCTAATGTTTTGTAGTTTTAGTAGAGATGGGATTTCACTGTGTTAGCCAGGATGGTCTCAATATCCTGACCTCGTGATCTGCCCACCTCAGCCTCCCAAAGTGCTGGGATTACAGGCATGAGCCACCGTGCCCAGCCCGAGGAAAAACATTTTTAAATGGAGACTTTAGGAGACTTTAAAAAAAAATTACTTCAATATAAGAATTTTGTTACAGTATAAAGAACAGACTGAAAAAATTTTTCTTGAAAAGAATAAGATCTTCACTTAAACCAACAAATGACCATAGACTCAAAATCTTTCTGAAAATATCAAAAATCAATTGATTATTTGAAAAATTTCAAATACTTTATTTTAGCCTCAGATAGTTGCACTGCCCAATTAACACTGAGTAAATTTCATCTCAAAGGATTTTCAAATTTAAGAGGCAATGTGGTCCATTCACGGCTTAAAACGCTGAACTCATGGCATAGATAGTTTTGTATCTTCTACATCTGTCAAAGAAGAACTTCAGCTAGAAATGAGAAAATTAGTTTCTATCACAACAGATCAGCTACCTTAGATCAAAAATCCAGATTTGCTAGAATGTTGAAACAAGAGCCTGATATTTCCCTTAATGCTTCATTCCACAGTATGATCCATATTAAAAACATTTGTGTCCAGGCTTCTGAAACAGACTCTAGGAAGTGCCATGGATATAGTGGTTAAAATCATTTAGTATTTATGTGCAAGCGCTATGAATCATCATGACTTTATGGTTGAAAGTAGAAGACAACGAATTTAATGATGCTGCGTTCTTTCTTTGCTCATTGGCTGAGTCATGAAAGAGTGTTACAAAGATTTACTGCGGTGTTGACTTCAATTCAAGATTTCTTTGAAACAAAAGACTTACTTGCCAAATATGCAATCAAAGACCAAAAAACCCCGCCAGTTTGGTTTAAAGTTTTCTCACTGTTATCACGCACATATGAAAGAGCTAAATTTGAAGCCCCAAAGAATGAAAGAGTTTATCAGTGACCTAGTCAGATGGGTAGATGAATTTATGCTGAAATTTGAACCTTTCATAATGCAAATCAATAATAATGATTGTCACATTTTTCCAACACAAATCAATATGTAGATTTTCATTGTAATTGACAGCATTATGTAAATTTGCTGCAAAACCTATCAGAAAAATTTGAAGAACACTTGATTAACATTGATAAATTTTGAGTTGCTTTTCACATTTATGTGATGTCCGCTTTGCATTCAAGGTTAATAATACCGAGTTATCACAAGAGTTAGTTAATTTACTTAACTTGGATAGTTTGGAAACTGATATGCTTTGGTTTCAAAGTCAAATCACTTCTTCTAAAAAACAAGATGAACCAGTTTTGGCAATGTGCATGGGAATGTTAAAGGAAAATGACTTTTTTATGCACAATTCCAAACTTTAAATATGTTTGGAACAACATAAATATGGGAATCCACATTTTCAATTGTAGATTTCAACTTTACAAAATCTAAATATTGATCAACTACTTCTGATGAAAATGTAGTGGCTAAATTGAAATGTGCTATAACTGTAACATATACCGGATTTCAAAGATAATCAGACAAAAAATATAAACTATGTTATCCATAATCTTTAAATTATTATATATTGAAATGATAATATTTTGGATATAGACAAAATCAATTTTAAAAGTTAATTTCACCTGTTTCTACTTTTTTGCCATGGCTATTAGAAAATGCAAAATTACATAGTGGCACACATTATATCCCCATTGAACCATGCAGAATTAGACTTTCTTTTCAGAGAAACTGAAGCTTGCAAAAAGATGTTCTTCTTTCTTTTGACACTTCATTTCCAATCATGGGTCCAAGTCCATTTTAATAAAGCTTACAAAATGATGACCAAATCTATCAGCAAATTTGGTGTTATCTATGTTAAGTTTAAAAAGGTGTTCATTGTTGGCATAGAAAAATTAAGAAATTATATGAAACATTCAATTCTTGGCCCCCCTTTAAAAAGTCAGGTCTAACCTGCTTGAGCCCATATTTCCAAGCAGTGATACCTGCTCAGAGTTCATCAGCCCCTCCCTTGCCCAATGTGGCTGTTTGCAAGCCAGTTTATCACAGTTGAGTGTTCAGAGTTTGACAACTTCATAAAATTATTTTAAGTATTTTCTCTTTTCAATGGTTTGATAAATTTTAAACAGAATTACCTCTTGTTTGGAGGTTACCTTGAACCTATGTAAAATCAAATTCATTTAAAGGACTTTTTAAAAAAATAGATCTTTGATAAACTTTTAAATTTATTCTATGGTTGTTAATCTATTCAGGGATTTCTAAAATCGTATTGAGTCAATTTTGTATATTTATAACATTAGAGAAAGTCATCTATGATCTCCCTAGATTTTTAAATATTTTCTTGTCATTTTAAAATTATTATGCATACCTGTGACAGTAAATCTTTTCCTATTTTTTATGATGCAAATGTTTGTTTTATCTTTTTATTGTACTAACCTATGAGGTAGTTGTCTATTTTATTTGTCTTTTGAAATAAGCAACTCTTTTGTGTTTGTTTGTTTGTTTAGAGACAGAGTCTCACTCTGTTGTTTAGGCTAGCCTTGAACTTCTGGGCACAAGCAATCCTTCTGCTTTGGTCTCATGAGTAGCTGGGGCTACAGACACTCACCACCCTGCTTGGCTTCTGAAATAATCAACTCTTTATTTTACTTATCAACTTTACCATTTTTCCTAATAAATTTCTGCTTTACTCTCTAATAACACAACTTGCTGTTTTCTGGTTTATTTATAGTGTTTTCTATACTCTTTAGTTCAATTATTAGTCATTCATATCCCCTCATTCTGGTTTTAACAATAAAAGCACTTTGGGATATAGATTTTCCTCTGAATATGGCTTTGGCTACATCCAAGATGTTGCTGTAAATATATCGATATCTTGATAAATAATATTGATATAAAATTTAAGTTTCTATTTTCTCCTCAATTTAAAAATTATTTAGAAGAGTATGCTTTAAAATTTCCCAGTGAAATTATCAATTCAGTAGACAAAGGACGGTGGTGAATTCATACAAAGGAGTACTATGCAGCCATAAATAATGGTACTGATATACACACAGCATATGTGAATGTTGTCAACACTGTATTGAGTAAAGGAAGCTGACACAATAGACTACAGTCCGTATAATTCCATCTGTGAAAGATTCAAGAACAGACAAAGCTAATCTATAGTGACTGCAGTCGGAATAGTACAGTGGTTGCCTCTTGCGAGGAGGCATTAGCTGGGAAGCAGTGCGTGGGAAGCTTCAGGAGGTGTTCTGGGTGGCTGTACCTGTGTAAAAATTTACTGAGGTGTATACTTAACACTGTGCACTTTACAGTATAGAAGATATGCTTCCATTTTAAAAATCTAGTTTTCTTACCAATATCATAAAGCATTATTGGCAGAAAATTTGGCCTGTAAGTTACATCCTTTCCAGAATTTGTTAACATTCTCCTCTTGGCCAGAGTAATGGACTCTGTTGTTCCTATTCAGCATCCTTCTCCCTTTCCTCCTTCTCCTCCCACCCCTGACACTGCTCCAGATCCCCTCTCTCCACGCAGCCTGTGGGGAAGCTGAGCCTGCCCCAGCTCCCCGGGTGGGACTTGAGTGGTCTTGGTCAATCATGACAATTCGATCTGTCTTGCCCAGGGGTTCCAGGTGAA
Organism: Rhinopithecus bieti; assembly: GCF_001698545.2. Classification (NCBI taxonomy): domain Eukaryota; kingdom Metazoa; phylum Chordata; class Mammalia; order Primates; family Cercopithecidae; genus Rhinopithecus; species Rhinopithecus bieti. The sequence continues at coordinate 4,679,096 of NW_016814761.1, read as the reverse complement.
ACCAATCTGTGCATTCTCTTGGGCAACTCTTCTTGATTCAAGAGTGGGCATTTGATATCGGTAACCCAATCTGACTAAAGAGAAGGATTTTTATTGCATGGTTGGAGAAGTTCCTTTTTTTCTTCCAGCGGAAGAAAACAAGGGAGGCCCTGTCTCAGTTGCTCCACCTCTCCACAGTCAGCCTTAAGAGAGAGGCCAAAGGCCCCCACAGTAGCCCACCCTGGTGCCCACCCTTCCTTGACCTCCTGGACATGGGTTTCTACATTTCCCCATGACTTAAACTGCCTGAGTCAGAGTTTCTGTTTGTGGCAGTAAATAATCTACTCATGAGCCAAGAACACGACTAATATAAAAAATGTTCCGTGTGCCCAGGAGAAGAATGGGGCTGTTTCTTTGGAACAGAGTTGTACTGATATTTCATAAATCAAGCTTGTTCATTGTGTTGCTCACATTCCTTATCTGCTTATCTGTCCACGTGACCTATCCAATTATGAGAGGGGAAAGTCAACGTCTATTGCTATGATTGGGGCTTTGTCGAGATCGTGCATTAGAGTCTTTGCGCCCAGTGAAACGTTTGGCAGATTAAGATTTGGGCCCGCTATGTCTGCTTGGTGGATTATAGATTTTGTCAGTAGAAAGTATTCCTCGGCTTACCGTTTCCTGCCTGTGGCCTTCAGTTTTGCTTAATCTCATCCTCGTATTTCATCCCTGCTTTCGGCGTCCCTCGTGCTGTCCCACTTACCCGAGCTCATTTCTTTATTATGAACGTTTCTGGGTCAGGTTATTTGGGCTGCGTCTTGTAAACAGTTTAGAGTTGGCTTTTGCTTTTTAAGTCAAATCTGAGAGACTTTATATCTCCACCTGTTTGATAATATATATTTACCATCTAATTTTATTTGTTATTTACTGTTTTTTTCTTCCTTTTTTAAAATGGCATTGAAGTTAGTTTTCCTTTTCTCCCTGTTTTCCTCCTGGACCTTGGAAGTTGGATCGCTGCTGGCCATTAAAACTTTCACCAAACGTGTCTAAATCTATGGTTCTCTGTTGTTATCAAAAAAGTTTGAAGTTTTATTTCTTTCATACTGTCCCCCAAGGCAAGCCCTCTGGAAGCTTCCCAAGAAAATTATTTAAAAACGACCCCCTCCTCTCCAGATTTTCACTTCCTACCCTCTTCCCTGATTTATTTTCTCCAAAAAAAACTTATGGCCAACTGGCCTGCTATAGGTTACCTTATTTTTTCTTGTTCTTTTAATTTTTTTTTTATTTTTCTAGATTTAGGGGCTACAAGTGTGATTGTTACATGGATATATTGCACAGTGGTGACACCTGGGCTTTTCGTGTGCCATACCCAAATAGGTATCCCACAGGTAATTTTTCATCCCTCACCCCTTCCCCACTCATCCACCCTCCCCAGTCTCCAGTGTCTGTTATTCTGCTCTGTATGTCTGTGTGCACACATCGCTTAGCTCCCACTTATAAGTGAGAACATGTGGTTTTTTACTTTCTGTTTCCAAGTCATTTCACATTGGATAATGGACTCCAGTTCCATCCATGTTTCTGCAAAAGACATGATTTCACTATTTTTTTATCCAATTGCCTTATTTTGTTTGCTTTCTCTCCACATTAGCTCCATGAGAGTGAGAATATTTATTTTTTTCAGAGCCTGTTATGACCCCAGGGCCCGGCATAATGCCTAGCACATAGTAGGTGTTTTATAAGCATGTGTTGAATAACTGAATGACTTTTCTTCTCTCTACCCAGGTTATAAGCCATGTGGAATTTCAATCTCAAGATATTAATGATTTTTTCTTTGTTTGGGTGACTTATAGAACAAGCTACAAGATCAGTACAAGTACAATAACCATCTGCAGATGAGAAAACTTAAACCCAGAAAGGTTACATCATTTCAAGATGCTACAGCTTAGAAATGACCAGGGTGAGACCTGAACTCACATCTGCCCAATACTAAAATTCACCTTCTTACCCTCCATGCCTGGGTCACACATACACCCCGCATTGTAAATGCTTTCTTGGTATTACCTCCCAGCTCAGGTGGGGAAAACTTGGGGTGAGGCCCTTCAAACCATCCTGACCGACGCTACCCCTTCCTTCCTCAGAGTCCAACTCAAATGCCTCCTCCTCAGCAATGCTGTTTCAGGTCCCATCAGTGAGAATAAATTTGAATTTGTTACCTTTTCTTTGTTGCCTTCATCAACTTCTGTCTTACATTATAGCTGTGTGTGCATCCTCTGCTCCCCAGCTAAACCATGTCCTCCATGAGGGGCCCCATCTAATGCCTCTGTCTTGCCCACTGTTCCAGGGGCAGTACCTGGCATACAGTAGGCACTCAAGTAATGCAGGTCAATTGAACTGCTGAGGTGTAATACCAATGGCCCTGGCCCATCCAGAACAACATCCACCTCCTCCAGGGAGCCTTCCTGGACTACTTCTAGCCGAATCCCAGCTCTCTTTATCTGGCCTTTAACTGCTGTGAGATTTAATTCCGTGAATTGTAGTGCGTGGTTGTTCTCAGATGGAAGAAGAAACACCAACCAAATAAAAGAGTCTGACTGCAAAGCCCCTGGAGAAAGGAACAATGGATGCCTGGGAACATCGTCTCTCAAGTGCTGTCCCCTTGTGGCCAGCGCATGGAATTCCAACCAGCAGGCAACCAGCTCTAAAGTTAATTACTCTGATTTCCTTCCCAGCTAGCCAGCCCAATGTTGGGTCAGTAAATCATTAGACATCGTTACATTCTTTAAAAATCCCTACTACTTTTCACCTGGAGTTCCCCCCGTACTTAGAGCTGCCCAGGTCTGATGCAGCTCAATTGCAAACCAACCAGCGTCTGTATCTGTAGCATCCGTGGTTGTGACTTCAAATTTGCCACTCATCCTTCAAAGTGCTCTTTGTTTTCTGGAAAATACAATAGTGTGGGGCCAGCTACAATTCCTGTAGCCATGAGATTACATGTTAGTGGGGGATACAGGTACTAAACCAGTAACCCCAGAAGCAAACAAGCTCATTATCATGAGCATGAGAAGACATTCTCAGTGTCCTGTCCAATATCCAGATTCCTTCTTCTTGGAGAACAGATTCCAAGCTGGATTCGGGTAGTAATGGCCCAGCTGAAGTTGTCTCGTTTTTTAATTTATCTGATTTTTCAGCTTTCTCCTGGGCTCCCTGCCCTCAACAAGAATGTAAGGTCTTTGAGGGCAGAAGTTCCATGAACCTGCCTAGAACATGGTTTGAAACACAGTCAGTGCTCAACAAATGCTCAACATGTCAATGACTGTTCACATTGGAAAACATGCAAGAAATCTGACTTAAGAAAAGAAAAAAACCTACAATATGCCAGTTACATTTGAATTTCAGATAAACAAATATTTTTAGTATAAGTTTCTGCCATACTTATACTAAATATTTGGGACATCCTTATACTAAAAAAAAAAAAAAAAAAATTGTTGATGATCTGAAATTGCAGCTTAAATTGGCATCCTGGGTTTTACCTCTGACAACTCTAATCTAATACAACCATCCATTTTATGCTGAAGAGGAAGTCACAAAGCTGGCTGGGAAGCTTCAGAGAAAGATCGAGCCCTGGGCTGCACCAGAGAGACAGATCCAGTCTTTGAGTTCAAGTTTATCTGCCTGTGATTCTAATCATTCGCTGAGTTTGGGGATCGTGACGCTGAATCCTCAGAACATACCCAACCAGGGGTAGCACCAGCTCTGAGGAGTGGGGGACTCTGCCGATGGGGGCAACGTTCCAACACTGGGGGGGTCGGGGGAGCTCTGGCTATCGGGGAAACCATGGTCCTCTCTTCTCTCAACAGGGCACAGCAGCTTCAGCCTCATCCAGCCTTGCCTGTCCCAACGTTGTTCCACAGAGTGTGAAAAGCAGCCCAGGAGTGTGAAAAACAGCCCCCAAACTCCCAGGAGTGTGAAAAGCAGCCCCAAAAGGCCATATCCATGTCCTAACCCCTACAGCTGTGAATGACCGCTGATTTGGAAATAGGCTTTTTGGAGATGTGGCCAACTCTTTGGAGAAGTCCTTTGGATTTAGTGTGTTCTTATAAGAAAAGGGAGATTTGAAACACAGACACAGAGAGAAGAAGGCCATGGGAAGATGCAGAGATTGGCCACCAGCCACTGGGAGAGAGGTGCAGAGCAGACTCTGCCTCTGAGATTTCAGAGGGAATTGACCCTGATTTCTAACTTCCAGCTTTCAGGTCTGTGCGAGAATAAATTCTGTTGCTTAAGTCACCCAGTAGCCCTGGGAAACAAACACCTCAACTGCATTAGAGGCAAACTGAGGACGCCAACTCCTGCCTTTTTATAAACCATCCTCTCCCAAGCACCTCACATTCTCCAGGGGATGCAAGAAGAGCTGAATAAAGGCCTAAAGGTGAACTGAGTCAAGCTTAGTGCCATTTTCCATAACACCCTGAGACCTCAGGATTGGGCAAAAGAAAGGCAATGTCGCCATCTTGGTGACCTGGATCACAGCAGGATTTGCTGGAAACTGATCTTTCAGGATCAGGGAGTGACGCCCATGCAGCTAAGGTACCAGGAGGGAGTGGAGTTATGGCGAGTGCCGCTGTCTGCCTCTCCCGTGAAAGGAAGACTCGGTGAAGTAAAAGGCACTGGGCAGCCTGCTCAGGTGAACAGGTGAGCATTGGCCTGGGGAAGGGCAGACAACTGGGGGTGGGGATGGTGAGCTGAAGTTCTGGCAAGGCTGTGCCAACATGGTACTGGGCAAGTTAGAAGGACACGGTGGCCCTCTCACCACCATGGGTACGGGGACAGTAGGCTCCTCTCTTTAGAGGAAGCCAGAGCTCAGCAGGCCCATGGAGAGCAGGGGACGTAAGACATGGAGTCAATGCCCCTTCCTGGCAAAATCGCCTCCAAGCAAGAGGTGATGGCTGAGCCCATTTGTCAGACAGCTCAGAAATGGTTTATTTGTACACGGCCTTGAAATGTGCATCCCAATGCCAGAGGTACCCAAATGATCATCATTCCTTGCTAGTGGGGGCTCTCAAACTTGACCTTGCATCCACATCACAGACTCGCCCAGAGGGCTTGTTAAAACACGGATGGCTGAGGCCTAACCCCAGAGCTTCTGATCCAGTGGGTTTGGGTGGCACCTACAGATCTCCATATTTTTTTTTATTTTATTTTTCCTTTTTTCTTCCTTTTTTTTCTTTTCTTTTCTTTTTTTTTTTTTTTTTTTTAGTTTTATTTTATTTTAAGTTTCAGTGTACATGTGCAGGATGTGCAGGTTTGTTACATATGTAAACGTGTGCCATGGTGGTTTGCCGCACCTATCTACCCATCACCTAGGTATTAAGCCCCACATGCATTAGCTATTTTTTCTAATGTTCTCCCTCCCCAAACCCTACCCACCAATAGGACCTAGTGTGTGTTGTTCCCCTCCCTGTGTCCATGTGTTCTCATTGCTCAGCTCCCACTTATGAGTGAGAACATGCGGCATTTGGTTTTCTGTTCCTGTGTTAGTTTGCTGAGGACAATGGGATCCAGCTTCATCCATGTGCCTGCAAAGAACATGATCTCGTTCCTTTCTATGGTTGCATAGTATTCCATGGTGTATATGTACCACATTTTCTTTATTCAGTCTATTATTTGGGTTGATTCCATGTCTTTGCTATTGTGAATAGTGCTTCAGTGAAAATACGTGTGAATGTATCTTTATAATAGAATGCTTTATATTCCTTTGGATATATACCAAATAATGGGATTGCTGGGTCAAATGGTATTTCCTGTTCTAGAATTTGAGGCATCACCACACTGTCTTTTGCAGTGGTTGAGCTAATTTACCTTCCCACCAACAGTGTAAAACCTATTTCTCCGCAACCTCCAGCATCTGTTGTTTCTTGACTTTTAATAATCACCATGCTGACTGGCATGAGATGGTACCTCATTGTGGTTTTGATTTGCATTTCTCTAGTGGAGATCTCCATTTCTAACAAGCTCCCAGGTGGGGCCGCTGCTACCACTCTGGGGACCACACTTTGAGCAGCAAGTATAGGGACTTTGACTGAGCCTCAGGTTGCAGTGAGGCCACGTTTGCTGTGTGACCTGCTACTTAGGAAGATGGGGGCTTCATGCCTCAGTGAGGTGTCCCTCACTCCACAAACCTTGGCTAGACACTTGCTATGTGCCAGAAACTATGCCCTGCCCTGGGGATGTGGAGATGAGTGCATCCCCTGCTCCCCAGCCACGGTCTAGGAGGGGCTCCCCGTGACTACTCCTATCACTCTCAAATCACTCTTGGAGTTGTAACCAGGGTGATCTTTGAAAACACCAAATCCTGCTATGTCACCTATCCCACTGCCCTAAGCCTAGGAGCTAGGAACTGACCAGTTCCTCCCCGTGCTATAACTCAGAGCACATCGCTTGAATTCCAGACATTTCCTCCAATTACGTCTTTCCCCAACACCTCTGATGTCTTGCCAGGACTCTGAGGGGCTGACAGGCAGCAGAGGAGGCGGGAGGCCCAATGGCAGTGGGGAGCAGAGGCCCTGGCTCCAAGGTGACCTCATTTCAGCACTGAGTCCTCACCTAGGACTCCCCTGGGAAAACTGAGACTCTTGGCCACGCTACCTTGTTGCTCCTACTTCCTGAGTGATTTGGCCTCAGCTTCATGGCCAATAAACTAGAACAGAGAGGGGCATATGGGAGCATTTACACCATGTGTTCTGGAGCCAGGTCCAAGCTGTGGGACCAGGATGAGCTGCCTGGCTTTTCTGTGTCTCAGTTTCTTCACCTGCAGAATTGGGTGTGACAATAGTTCCTGCCTCAGAGGAGTGCTTTAAGAATTCAATGATAAAATGTATGTAAAAATGCTTTAAACTGGATATGGCAAGTGGTGCATTGACTATTATAAAATTAATTATTTCTTTAAACAGGCATCTAAAACAGCTCAAGCCCTCATTTTTCCAGCAATGAGAGTGAAGGAAATTTAAAGTCATTTCAGTTGAATCCCGAAAGAACATCTGCTAATATACTGCTTACAACAAACACTCTTAAAGTCAAATACCATGCCCACCAAAGACTGAATATACCAAGATTTGCAAAAAAAGATATGTAAAGATACACGCCACGTGTAGTATGTTGGGGGGCGGTGAGGGAGAACTCAAAGAAACAGCCATGAAAAAAAGATTGGAAATACTAAGCAATCGAATTCAAGATATAAACATTACAAAGAGGTTTACTTCACATTTACATATACAAGAGCTATCTAGTATTCACAATGATGGTATAATAGTCACGAAGCTTTATGCTTTAAGTAATATAGTGCTAAAATATATAAAGCAAATTGATCTGAAATGTCATTAAGCTTAAGTATTTCTTCCTGAAGAAACCCTTCCAGGGTCCCTCAAGGGCTCTGCAGGGGACTCCACTTGTCTTATCACAACATTTATGGTTAGTATTTGTCATCATTCACTTAACCACCTCTCCACCGCCCTCACTAGAACTGAAGCCCTGAAAGCTTCAGTCTGTCTAGTTTATTTGTTGTGTGTTCTACAACTCATGTGCATTCAATAAATAATTGTTGAATGCATGACAAATAGATATATATTCAATTCTATATCCCTAAAACAGAAAACACACCTTTTCTTCAAATATTCAATGGATGTTTACAAAAATCCATCACGTATATTTGGTCAAAGGAAAATTTTAATGAATGTCTAAATGAAGAAACTATACATTACTAAATGTAACAAAAGCAACCAACAAAAAACTCCAACCTGCTGGAATTAAAAATTACTTTGTGAAATAGCTTCAGTCAAACAAGAAATCAAAATCAAAATTATATTATTTATAAAGTAAAATATAAACAACAATCCACATAAAAAATGTATGAGATGTGGCTAAGTCTATACTTGGAGGAAAAAAATGAGAGATCGAAATGTTTTCGTATTTAAAAAACAAATAACTAAACTAAATGAAGGAAGCAGTCAAAGCTAGAACTAAAAAGAACTTAAAAAAGAATAAAATAAACCCCAGCAGGAGGGAATTAATAGAGATAAAACAAAAGTAAGAAATTAGAAAACAGAACAAAACATAGAATTTATAAAGATATTACAAGAGCTTGTTTTCTGAAAGGCAAGCAAGTAGACATGCAAATGGAAATTTAATTTAATATATAAATAGTCTCATCACAAGTGATTTTTTTTTTACACTTGATCTTATCCAAAAGGCAAGAAGGGATACAATAGTTTTAAATAATATATATAACAATATATATATAAATATTTAAACTATAAATAGGAGTAAAATTATGGAATAACCCTCAAAATCTACAGAAAGAAATTACAAGATTTTCTTTAAAAAAGAACCATTCTAGAAGACCTAAATATGCGAAGAGAGCCAGACTACCGCTTCTGGATGGGGAGAATTGAGAACTCTGTAAACATACCAGCCCTTCCCAGATTTAATAAGTGAATTTAATATAATGTACAATCACCAAATTAAAACCCCCTAATGAGATCTGGGGCGGAGAAGGCAGATTTTAACAATTGAGTATAAAACTGTTCCTGAGAACAAAACGCATGACCAATAACTAAGACAGTTCCGAAAATAGAATAATGAAGAAAGCCAATGAAATGGGTGGGGGGATCCTTCACCCAGGCACCCAGGAGCGGGCATCTACGCCGACCAGGAACAGGGACTCATGGTTTGTGGGTGCCCTGTCCTCTTCCCCTCGTTCATCCGACAGCCTGCTGGCCAGACCAACACCCAGCTTGCTCACCCCACACCCAAGACGCATAGACCACCCACAGTCCTTCACCGAACAAGCCCCGACCAACATGCAGCGCTCACACCGAACATCCAAGATGCTTCGACCCCCACAAGCCTTCACCAGAGCAAGGGCCAGACCAACATCCAGCCGCTCACCCCAACACCAAGACGCTTCGCCCCCAAGTCCTTCACCAGACAAGAGCCACATCCATTCCCTGGCCTTACCTGCTTGGATTTACACCGAAGACTTAAAATTTGGATGCCTGTCTGAGTCCTACTGCTTCAAGATGTGATTCTGTAGCTGGTTGCTATGGGACTAAACAGAAGCACCCGTTTCTTAAACAAGTGGGCAGGCAGACCAAGTCTCGTGGTCGTGCCCTCCTGCACAAGAACACAACGGCCTTAAGGACAAATAGATGAACGTCGTGCTAAGCTCGTTAAGAAACACTGCCATCGGTACAACAATGAAGAGGCCGGCGATGAAGTGGCCACCGGTCTCTGTGGACAAGGAAAGCTGGAATGTGTAGTCCAGTGGGCCTCCACCGCGCGCGGGGTGATGGAGCTTCTTGCTGTGACTGCTGAACTTAGAAGCAGCCTGTGACAACTTGTCCCGACCTGCAGGACAGCTCGAACAGACCTGGAAGGGGAGTGGAATGGAGGAGACGAAAACACGAGAAATGGAGACAAGACAACTAGCCTGATCAATCTCATTTATTGACCCTGCTAGGGTCATGCCTTATATACGGCTGGCAGGGGAAGAGGTTGGGCCAGGGCGTGAGGGGGGCCAGGTCTTCTCAAATTACAATGGCAGCTGCGCTCGCGCGTTGTTTTCCGGGCGCGGGAATCGCGCCTGCGCCCTAGGCTGGCATATCTCCTGGGCGGGAAAATGTTTGCGCGCGCGCGCGGGAAAGGTTGGCGCCGCGCGGGAACAGTTTAGGCGCGCGGGGAAAACTTAGGCGCGCGCGGGAAAAGCTTTGGGCGCGCGTGGGAACAGTTTAGGCGCGCGCGGGAAGGGTTTGTAATAAAGAACCCGGAAATGTGCCGTCTTGTCTCCGCTTTGCGGAGATCAAGCAACAGAGGTCGGCTAATTCCGGGCCTCATGGCTCCGGACAACAACTGAAGAAGGAAAGAGCTTGAAGAACTTGCTCAGACTACAAACGAGAACCAAAATAAAATTGCACAGCGTCATTTCTGGTGTGAGGAGAAAAGGTCAGAAGAAAGACAGTCTTTACAGTCAAGAGTGTAACATCAAATGACTGATGAGAAATTATTGAAAACACAAAATTCAAGGGACATTTTCCCCTCCATATGTTGTTGACACGTACAAAGGTCCAAAGTATGAATTCCAGGATGCTTGCAGTGAGAAGCAACATTCTAGAGATCAGTACCAGAGGAAAGAGCTATTTCTTCCACAACATCCCTATCAAGAGTCCAGGTTCTGACCTCTCTTAGATCTGAACTTGGTCATGTGCATAGCCCTGAGGCAACTGTAGTGGGTATGGGTTTAGAATCAAGATTCCTGCTGCAACTGCACCAGACCAATCTGGTTCAACTTTGATGTAGCAAAGTTGTGAGTTGTTTTCCGTTGCCGTGGGCTCCCAGGTTGAAGGTTGCATAATCTGAGCTTGTGATGAACTTTCGACCTCCTCTTTCTTTCAGACTGAACCTTCTGGAGAACATCAGAGATTTCCCAGGACCCCATTTTTAATTCTGAGAAGTGAGCTTGGCATCATCGGGTGTCCAGTTATCAAAAAGCAGTGATTCCCTTCCCTCCCCTACCTCACCCTGTGATCACATGGCTTCCAGCTCATTGATCCCTGGAAGAAAGACACATTCCATAGATTTGGGGATCAACAGAGAAGAGCCCTGCTCTGCTGTGGGATCTCAGCTGTATCTACCCCGCAAGTTGCTGTCAGTAAAGACCCCTTCTGGGGGCACATCAGAGGGGAAAAGTGTGAGCAGGGGTGCTTGTTCTTGGTGAAATCAGCATTTCCAGTTATCGTGTAAAAATGCCTTCAGAAAAGACAAGCTGTCCAAGGGAAATAGTCTCAAGGATTTTCAGTTCTGGAAATTTATCCCCCATTCCCTCCCTTGCAAAGTCCTGAGGGCTGCTCTTTCCAAGATGATGTGGACCTGGATAGATTTTGGCTAAGGGCTGGCTTGAATGCTCTGTGCTGAAGGGATCCAGCTGTCTTCCTCTGGGCCTCCATATCCTGCTTGTTGCAGTAGAAATGAGATCATTGTCCCTAAGACAAAACAATAGTAAGTAGCATTCATATTGCATCTTATATTTTTAAAAACACTTTCATTTCCTTTGCTTCACTTCTGAGTCAGGTACTGTTCGATCCCCATTTTACAGAGGAGGAAACCCAGGCCCACAGAGCTGATGGACCTCAGAGCATCATCTGGAAAGTACTGAAGTATTGCTATCCAGCCCTTGAAGAACATGTGCATGTTGTAATTGCACAAATTCATTGGAAAACAATAGTAATAATAAAGGTAAAATTAAGCACTCACCACCAATGGTGCAAATCCCATAACTGCTATTTTTCTGTTTCAGTGGTCATTTCCTTGTGAGGCTGTGTGGTTATTCATTTAACCAATCCTCTGTTGTTGGCTATCGAGGTTATTTTCACCTTTCCAATTCAGGCTTTCTGAGGCAGATCCTCAGTCCTTTCCAATGTACTAGGTGGCTCTGCCCTACAGGAAGGGACGGTTTAAAAGTCAGATTGACTTAGAAATCCTTTGCAACTAACTGGAAAATCATAATTAAAATGACCACCTGCCTGACACGTTTACTGCACTGTTGCACCCCCAAAAGCACAAGAGAAAATGGATGGGATGATACAGTGATGACTCTGAAGACATGGCTGCCCACATTCCCACAGCCTCTTCATTTTCCTGCAGCCAGTGCTGCCCTGCCAGGGCACGGGTAGGCCAGGGGTTCCCAGTGGCGTGCTGGGAACACTTAACAAGAGGGTATCTACAGGGAGGGGAGTCCTGACTTTAGTGTTTGCCAGTTTCCATGGTGTAAATATTCCCACCGTGTCAAGTTCCCAGTGTGCGTCACTGGACACAGGTTGCTGAGTATAATGGGATCCCATGAGCTAACAGGAGCTGGAAGTACCCATGGGTTGGAATGGTACCTTACACACCGAGAGCTCCCCAGCCCAGCTAAGTTCCAGTTCCCACAGCAATGAATTGCTTGGTAACACTTTGCTTCCTTCCTGTGCCTGTCTCACATCCTGCCTTGCTTACACCCCTGCTGGAGTTGCCTGGGATCAGCTTCAAAATAAACTCTACATTCAGAGCTTGCATCTGGGGGAGACTCAACCTAAGGTGCTGCTCTATAATACAAACTTCACAGCAATGGCAATTTTGAACTTCAAGTCCCAATAAGAAGGCAGGAGTTCAAGGTACGCGTGGGAGTTATTTCCCACAAACATTCAGCGTCAAGAAAACGCCACTAGAGTAGGCTGCTGCAAGGAGGCGCCTGTGACATTTGGGGTTGGCTGCAGGCTGAGCAAAGAAGCGAATACATCTCAGCTGAAGCAGAGAGGAGCACTTCCCATGGTTTAGAACCCAGGGAAGAAGAAAGGATTGCCCGGCCCTGTCCCTTCCTCTGCATCTGCCCAGTTCAAGCCTCCACTGCCTCTCACTTGGACCAGCAGCAGGGCCACAGTGGGTCGGCCCCCTCCACCTTCCACCCTTGTGACCCCATCTCCCACCCTGAGCCCGGGTGTCTCCTGCTGAAACATATGGCCATGCTCACCTCTTTCTTTCTCTGCTTACAACCCTTCAAAAGCCCCTAAAGATCTCATCTTCCACACCATGGCCTGTGGAACCTCCCATGATCTAGCCCTGCCTTCCCTCCAGACCAGCCCCAACCCACCCCTGCATTGCTCCCACCTGCTTACCTCTCTTTGTGCTGTGTCCATTGCCTGGAATTCTCTTCCTTCTCCTGTTTGTCCAAATCCTGCTCATCTTCTTAAACTCAGCAAGGAGAGTCTCCTCCTCCAGGAAGCCCTCCCTAACTTCCCCTATCCTGGATTAACTAACATTCATTCCCAGGAGTCCCTGGCATAGCGCTATCACTTCACTCATCCACTGTATTGTGATGATATGTTCATGCCTGTTTCCCCTAGGAGACTGTGACTTCCCTAAAGAATCCTTGTCTGAATCATCTCTGCATTCCTGTAGCTTTGGCATCTTGTTTGGGAAATGGTGGGTGCTTTGTAAGAATGTTAAGGCAATTCATTCATGCATTCATTCATTCATACACTGCTTCTGGCTGCAGAAATGCCTGCATTCTCTCCGCTATCGATGGCTAAGTTGTGAGGAGTGGTTGGGGGGCAGCAATTAACCAAATTTATTATTTGTGCTAAATAAAGTACTGATAGGGCTCTGGGTCTTAAGAAGTGGGGCCCCTGACCTCAAGGCACCTACCAGGAGACAGGAGTGCACATCTAATGCGCTGGACCAGGGCACTTCAAATTTTAACCGGCCCACAAACCACCTAGGGACCATGTTAAAGTGCAGGTTCTGACTTGGCTGAGCTGGGCTGGGGCCCCAGGGTCTTTATTCGCTTATTTATTTATTTATTTATTTGTTTATTTATTTATTTATTTTTGAGACAAAGTCTCACTCTGTCACCCAGGCTGGAGTGCAGTGGTGCGTTCTCAGCTCACTGCAACCTCTCTCTCCCAGGTTCAAGCGATTTTCCTGCCTCGGCCTCCTGAGTAGCTGGGATTACAGGCATGTACCACTACGCCTGGCTAATTTTTGTAATTTTAGTAGAGATGGAGTTTCATCATGTTGGTCAGGCTGGTCTAGAACTCCTGACCTCGTGATCTGCCCCCCTTGGCCTCCCAAGGTGCTGGGATTACAGGCGTGAGCCGCCATGCCTGGCCCAGAGGATCTTCATTTCTAACCAGCTCCCAGGTGACAGTGCCCTGCTGGCCCTGCACCACACTGGGTGCTTACCAGCGACGTGTCGCACTCTGTAACCAAAGGCAAGGCTGCATGGCGCACATCCTTCCCTCCCGCCCCACACGCTAGTGTGTTCCTTCAATCAACTCTCACTTTGTTTCCTAAATGTATTTAAAGGTAAATTTTAAATTCTTAAATGAAAAAGAAATATCACTTTTGATACACAGAAAATACCCATGAGATGGAGTAAAATGTTCTACACATGGTGGCACATCCTAACCCGAAGGTTCTGAGCCACGTCCAACTCCTTCTCTGTTAAAATCAACTTCAAAATAAACTCCGTACTCAGAACTTTCATAGTCAATGGAGATGGTCAATGTTAGCAGGGGTTAAAGGCATATTAGCACTAAGCTGGGACTTTCTCTTTGAGATCACTAGAGAGATTCAGAAGAATGGAAAAAGGGGCCGGGCGCGGTAGCTCACTCCTGTAATCTCAGCACTTTGGGAGGTCAAGGCTGGCGGATCACCTGAGGCCAGGAGTTCAAGACCAGCCTGGCCAATATGGTGAAACCCCGTCTCTACTGAAAATACAAAAATTAGCCAGGCATGGTGGTGGGTGCCTGTAGTCCCAGCTACTCGGGAGGCTGAGGCAGGAGAGTCGCTGGAACCCAGGAGGCAGAGGTTGCAGTGAGCCAAGATCGTACCACTGCACTCCAGACTGGGCGACAGAGCAAGGCTCCACCTCAAAAAAAAAAAAAAAAAAAAAAGAAGAAGAAGAAGATGATGACGACAAATGGAGAAAGGGATGAGCTTCTGAGTTTGTAGTTCTCTGTTACTTGGCACCACACTGTGTGCTGCGTGCAGTGCTTTGGGAGAGCCTGGATTGAGAACTCCATAGGCCCCTCTGTCCAGCTCAGGCATGCTCCAAGTGCCTGAGGTCACTGGCAAGTGACCACAGCTGGGCTCTCTTTGGCTCAAGAATCTCCAGATTCCATGCATTTTCAAGGCCTGGAAAATGCCTCCAGTATTTGAACCCCTTGACAGCTGGCCTCACTATGGCACCATTCCGTGGGAGAAGAATCCCACTGCCCTCCACCCCATTATAATCACTTTAGATAAACCCTGCTCACAGGCAGCAAGAAATTTAAAAAAAAAAAATGTGGGAATAGATGCTTCACAGGCGACAGAGATTTAGCTGTGTGGCTTTATCTTCCTAATTGTGGGTCTGTCCAGGGAACCCACAGCACTGGATAAATCACGGTGATGGTTGGCAAGCCACTGTTTCCACACAGCTACCCGAAGAGTTACAACATTATCTGATACTGAAAGGTGGGGACCGGGGAAAAGGGTGAATGGATGACTCAATCACAGATGGAGACGCAGAGATGAAGTCATTCATTCCCACCCACCACCAGCACCACAAAAAAGAACATCTGAGCCCCCACTATGAGTCAGGGATGAGCTGGTGCACCTGCCCTCAGGGGCTCAGCCAATAGAAGGTGCACCCCCTACTGATCTGAAGAAACTTGAAATCACAGAGTCATCCTACCCAAAATGCAAACTCAGTGGTTTCCTCACCTACTCAAAACCCTTTAAGGATGCAAAGGACATCTGGTTTTGCTTGCTCCATTCCCACTTTCCCGCTGGTAACAACTTCCTGGGCTTCTTAGGGGAGACCCTCTCCTCCCCATCTTTGGTCTACATGGTCTGGCTGACGTGTGCTCCTCTGTCCCTCCACCTCACTCAGTGGGTGGGCGAGCTTCCCAGAACCCTGACTACCTAGGGGTGGCATGTGACCAGGAGAGAGTCCAGGACAATCCCGGTCTTCAGTTGACACATCCTGAAAAGCAAATCTGCTTCTGCCCGGGGCTTGCCAGGAGCATCAGTGGGGACTCTGGACCTGCCTGCAGAAAGGAAACAGGATTCGTGATGGTTAACTGGATGGGTCCACCCAAGTGCGCAGGGCTGCCCCGATCAAATGTTGTTCTGGGTGTGTCTGTGAGAGCGTTTCCGGATAAGCTGAGCGTTTCATTTGGCAGACTCGGTAAAGTAGATGGCTCGTCCCTTTGCAGCTGAGCATCTTTCAAACCACTGAGGGGCTGAATAGAACAAAAAGGTGCAGGAATGAGAAAGTCACCCTGTTTTCTTCCTGCCCTCCTGCTTGAGCTGGGACATTGGGCTCCTTCTGCCCTGGGGCTGAGGTTTACACCACCGCCTCCCTTGCTGGTCAGCCCTTTGGGCTCAGGCTGGAGTCACTCACGGCAGATGGCCGGACTTCTTAGCCTTCATCATCGCATGATCCAACCCCTCCTAATAGATCTTCCTTTACATAAATATATATAGCAATGATGAAGGTGGTGATGGTGGTAAGAGGATGGAGCTTCCCGCCTCCCAGAGCAGAGGAGGAGGCTCTTCGGTGGCCAGGCACTCAGAGAGACTCAGAACCTCTGTTCGTTTCTGGCACTTCCGGAATGAGCTTTTAGGATTCATGATGAATCAGACCTCAGCTGGTCATGGGACAAAGCCTTATAAAATGTCCTCAGCAGCTCCTTCCAACCTTCCAGTTCAATCTCACGACGCGTGAGATTCCCACCACTTGCAGATGCGTCACCTGTGGGGAGCCGTTCTGAGAGGCCACATGGCACGGTGGTTGGGAACACACACACACCGGAGCCAGACCGCCAGGTTTGAATCCTGGTTCAAATCCCAGTTCTGGCACTTCTCTTTCCAGGTCTCTGTTCAGCTCTGATTCCCATCTATAAAAAAGGGATACTGATAACCCCTCTGTCACAGGGCATCTCTAAGGGCTAATGAGGTAATACACGCAAAGTGTGTAAAACGTGAGAAGCTGCTGATATCATGACTTTCACGTGTGCATTTCTTATGGCGTTCAGCTCATCCACTCCTCACAACGAAAGAGTAGAAGTAAAGGAGTACATTTCTTTGGGGAGACCAAAGCTAGAAATTCGAGGCTTTAAACAGTGATTCCTCCTAACTGGAGACACACACAAGATGTTGATCCAGTGCTAATATTTATGACAGCAAAAATTGAAAACAGCTTAAGTGTCCAATAATAAAGGCTTATCTTTATATACTTGGGTACATCCACATAACAGAATTTCAGAAATCATGTTATAAAATAATGTTACTAACATTTATGTGTAGAGAAAGGTATTTATAACTGGATGTTAAACGAAAGAAAATACAGGCCTGAGCTGCAGGCAGAGTATGATGCCAACTTTACAAAATACAAAGGAAAAAAATGAAAATACAGCAAAATGTTTACAGAGGTTGTCTTTAGGAGGTGAGATTAATTTGCTTTTCTCTATTTTTCTAGTGGACCTATATTACTCTTAGAATAATAGAAAACCCATGATAAATGTTATCAAAGTGTTGAGTGCCAGTTGGAGGAGGACCATGTTTAAAAGAGAGAGGGAAAGATGTTTCCTCAGCCAATGCCCTTGAAAAAATTAAAAACAGCACTTTCTTCATCCGATTACTTCCAATAATTTATTTTAACAAATCAAATTGCCCCCAATTTCAACTTTATTACTCATTTTTTTGTTGTTGTTGTAAAAGGAAATCCTCAAGAAGCAACAATCTTCTGCCCTCTGCTTGACTAAGCCATTTGAATCCTGCCCTCCTTGCTCCTTTTGTGCCTGCCATGTTAGTTTGAGGAGGTGGGAGCCCCAGCACAACTGCATGGTTTCTCTGAAACATGTAGTTCAGGGATTTGTGCAAGCCACCATTATGCTCCAAGTTCAAGCAGTTAGAAGATTCTTCTCTGCACATGCTGTTCCTGAGACCTTCCCTCTTCTTGGTAATTTCAAATGAGAGAGTAGCCAAGACCATAATGTGAGATGGAGAGCAAAGGATAGCACAAGTTGGCAGTGGCACTCTCACCCCAAGTGAGGTTGTCATTCTTTGATATCATGCAAACACCTATTTACAGGACCATCAAGGAGGGTAACATTTTAACAAAGTTGACTTAAGCCTCAAAGACTTTGGGAGTATTTGTTACTGCAACATACCCCAACCTCTCTGACTGACACACTACTGGCTCCCCTTCTGCCTCACCTCACCTTGCCCCTGCCAACAAAACCCACTCCTTTAAAAGCAGCATGTTATTTAAACTCATATGTGACACTGAATCAGGACTCATTTCTTACAATAGTGAGGTGAAAGAAATAGAGAGATTAGGATTAGGAACATAGACAGAAAATCACAGCTTGAGATCTCACTTATCAAAACATTCAAGAAAATAAGAATGAAGCCAAATGCACATGGGTAAAGCTAATCAAGCTAGAGGCAACACAGGAGACTGAGACAAGCCAAGAGAAATGGAGAGCTGGGGGAAAACCACAGAATCCCTATAGATTTATATGCAATGTGATTAGGCGTCATTTGCCACCAGGCACAGAGCCTGGAGTCCACAGGGCAAAGGAAACAAGTGCCCTTCTGGAGGGCTTCTCTGCCACTCAGATTATTCCCTCACTTGGTGAATGTGTTAACTTGTTAGGGTTGCCACAACCAAGTACCAAATTGGGTGACTTAAACTCTGCAAATGGATTGTCTCGTGGTTCTAGAGGCCAGAAGTCTGAAATCAAGGTGTCAGCAGGGCCGCTTCCTGCTGTTCCCAGCCTCTCTCCATGGTTTGTCGACTGCCCTCTTTGTATTTACATGGCTTTCTCCCTGTATACCTGTCTGTGTTCAAGCTTTCCCTTTTAATCGGGACAGCAATCATCCTGAATTGCGACCCACCCTAGCAACCTCATCTTAACTAGCTACATCTGTACAACTTTATTTCCAAATAAGGGCACATCCCGAGGTAGTGGGGGTTAGGACTTCAACATACGAATTTAGAAAGACACAATTCAACCCATAATGGAGAGTCTCGTTCTCTGGGTACTGAAGATATGCAAGGGTCCCAGGGGCTGCCAGGGGCATGATTAAGAGGCCAGGGAAGGAAAACAGAACAGCACAAAACGTGAGTGATGGTGTACACAGGCAACAAACGCCAGGGCCAAACAGAAGCCATGCACATCCTAAACAGGAAGCTTCTTAAAATTTGGGGCTCTGCAAAATGCCAAAGCAGAAGCTAAAAAACTAACATCAAGCTCATTTGTGGTCCTCAGATTGCTAATTATGGTGGTAGCAATCCCAGTTGTGGGAGCCACCAGGGCTGCTCATGAGTGTCCTGCCTCACTCTCCTTCCAGGTACAGGCTTTCAGCTAGGTGTGGACACATGCCTTGCCTTCCCAAGGTGAACAGACGTGACGGATGTCTCCTCCGGGTGGAAGCTATAAAAGCCAGTCCTATTTTCTGTTTTCTTCTGCCATGGTGAGCTGCTGCTCTGTTCATCTGGGCCACAGAGAGAGGAGGATCATGGCATGAGTTAGAGTCCCTGCCAATGGATGGTCCCGTATGAGGAACAAATCAATCACCATTGTCTTAAGCTTCGGAGACTTCAGAGCCATTTGTTACTGCAGCATAACCCAGCATCCCTGACTGATACACTTCCGTCTCTCCCACTGTTCCCACCCCACCTTGTCCCTACCAACAGTACCTGAATTTATCTCAGAAGGGTGGACCCATCCGCAGCCCCAGAGATGAATTAAAACCATTTCTTCCTTTATGTGTAAGTGGGTTTTCTCCCTTGGTTTTCTGACAATCATGTCACTTTCCCCAAACCAGAAACTTCCCCTCTTCTTGTCAGCTTGGTCATGGCTGTGAAGAGGCCCCTCATCCCTTCTCCAGCCCCTTCCAATTCAATCTCCCAGAACCATCTCTGAAAATGGCCTTGGAGTCCCTCCATTTGGAATCATCCAGTGGCTTCCCTAATATAGCCCGAGAGCCTGGCCTGCCTGGCCCCTGTTGACCCCTTAGCCTCCTGGCCTGGTCTCCCTGCCCAGCTCCATGCACACAGCCTCTGGTGAGCTTCAACTGAGCCCCTCCCTCCACACAGTGGTGGCACACACTCTTCCCTGCATCTGGGATGTTCTTTACCCTGCCGTCTCTTCTCAAGTCCTTAACTCAACTCTTGCTCGATTTTCTGTCTCTGGTAAACTCCACTCTCCTCAAAAAACAGCTCTCCTATCCCTCTGTCCTCTACAGAGCATCTACCTGCCCCTGCTACCTGGCAAGTCCGATCAGGCAAGGGCTGCAATGGATGGAATGCTTGTGTCCCTTCCAATTTATCTTAACCCTTAATGTGATGGTTTTAGGAGGCAAGAGGTGATTAGGTCATGAAGGTAGAACCCTCATGAATGGAATTATGTTCTTTTTAAAGGAACCCCAGAGAGCTGCCTTGTGCTTTCTTTCACCATGTTAGAGTACAGTGAGAATATGGTCAATAGGAAGAGAGCCCTCACCAGATACTGAATCTGCTGACACCTCAGTCTCAGACTCCCCAGCCTCCTGAACTATGAGAAATAAATTTATGTTGCTTAAGCCACCCAGTTATAGCAGCCCAAACTCATTAGAATAGAAAAATACCAAAAAACAATGTGTTGCTGTAACAAATACCTGAAAATACAGACAGTTTTGCAACTGCGTAATGGGTAGAGGCTGGAAGAGTTTTGAGGTGTATGCTAGAAAAAGCCTAGAATTCCATGAAGGGAATTTTGAAGGTGATTCTGATGGGAGCTCAGAAAGATAAGAGGAGTTTCCATCTTCTTCGAGAATACCTAAGTAATGATGAGTAAAACGTTGAGAGAAACATGGATGGCAAAGGCCATTCTGGTGAAGTCTCAGATGGAAATGAGAACCATGTTATTGGAAACTGGAGAAGAGACCGTTCTTGTTATAAAACAGGAAAGAATATGGCTGAATTGTGTTCATATTCTAGCGTTTTGTGGAAGGTAGAACTTGTGAACAATGAAATTGGATATTTAGCTAAGAAAATTTCTAAGCAAATTGTTAAAGAAGTGGCTTGATTCCTCCTGACTGCTTATAATAAAATGTGTGAAGGAAGAAATAATTTGAAGATGGAATTATTAGGCAAAAAGGAACCAGAATTTAAAGGGTTGGGAAATTGTCAACCTATCCCTACTGCAAAAAAATGAGAAAGCTTGTTTGGAGCAGAATGTTAAGGATGTGGCTCAGTGACTACTTGATAAGAAGATTAGTATGGATATGAACCATGGGCTTGATCAACCATCTCAGTAAAAGCCAGGAGCAAAGATGGAATTGTACCAGCAGAAGCACTGCTATCTAGGACTAAAGGAAAAGAGGTAACAGGACAAAATGAAGATGTTAGGACTTCTTAGACCCTACAGGACCAGATCATAGAATTCTTCAGATGTGAACATGCAGCTTTCTTCAACACAAGGAAAGAAGGACCCCAAAGGTGATTCAGTGGCCACCAGAGTGGCCACTCCCACTACAGGCCCAGAGTGCATGGCCTCCACCTCGATTGCAAAGGTGGAGAGGGCTGCCTTCATCTTGATTGCAAAGGATGGAACCAACACCCAGTGAAGCCATAGTGGCCCAGCAGGATCCCCCAATCCCAACAGACAGCTACATCAGGAGGGGGCCCCTCCTGAGAGCCACAGCATGGGAAGCACCCTGCCAAGCTGGTAGGGACAGTGCTGTTACCACCCCAGTGGGTCTAGAAGGCAAAGCACTGAGCCAAAGAAGATTATTCTTAATCTTAAGAGCTCATGGAGCTTGCCTTGCTAGATTTTGAACTTGCTGAGGACCCATCACCCCTTCCTTCTTTGTTATTTCTTTCTCTCTTTTTTTGAATGTGAATGTCTGTCCTATGCCTCACTCACCATTGTATTTTGGAAGCACATAACTTGTTTGGCTTTACAGGCTCACATCTGGTGAGGAATTTTGTCTCGCCATGAGTCATACCTTGAGTCTCACACATATGTGGTTTAGATGCTATTTAGGGAAGACTTTGGACTTTAGACTGGAGTTGATATTGGGACTCTTGGGGCTACTGAGATGGGGTAAATGTATTTTGCATGTGAGAAGGACATGAATTTGGGGGATCCAGGGTGGAATGCTATATATAGACTGAATGTGTGTGTCCCCCTAAAATTCATCATGTTGTGATCTTAACCCCCAATGTGATGCTATTAGGAGGTGGGGCTTTGGGGAGGTGATTAGGTCATGAGGGTGGGGCTCTCACCAGTGGGATTAGTGCCCTTATAAAGAGACCCTGGAGTGTTCTCTCTCTCTCACTCTTTTCTGTCATGGGAGAAGACAGCCAACTGGAAGGAGGACGTGGACCCTCACCAGCCATAAAATCTGCCACCTCCCTTATCTCAGACTTCCCAGCCTCCTGCACTGTGGGGAATATGTGTCTGTTGTTTCAGCCACCCCATCTGTTATTGCAACAGAAGTGACTAGGACAGGGGCCATGGCTGTTTTCACTTGTACTTGCTGGGGATGCACGGGTGCCCCCACGCAGTCACTTCCAGATCTCTTTCTCACCTCTGTGTGCCCACCCCTCACATCCCAAGCTTTGCCAAGGAGACCTAAACTTCAGAGGAGTACCCTGTGGGCAACCTGCATGCTGCCCCACCATGCCCACGGTCAGTGACTGACTGGTGAGGTGAGACCAGCAGCACCCACTCTGATTAGGCCAACTCTGGAAGGGGGTAACTTATATGCCAGGGCTCTCCCCGGGATCAGGCAGGAGAATGGGAGTCACTGAAGTCACTCCCTGCTTGGCTTCCTCTCCATCCCTGTTCTGGTTCCCCTCCCTGAATGGCATCTCCTGGGACATGTCCTAATCCTCACCTCAGAGTCTGCTGGGACAGCACCTGCCCCAAATGCCACTGTAACCCTGGGCCTTGCATGGTGCCAGCACCTGGAAGATGCTGAGCAAACATCTGTTCAGTCAGTAAACATTTCCCAATACCACTTTTTTTTTTTTTTTGAGATGGAGTCTCACTCTGTTGTCCAGGCCAGAGTGCAATGGCGTCATCTTAGCTCACTCCAACCTCCACCTCCCTGGTTCAAGCAGTTCTCCTGCCTCTGCCTCCTGAGTAGCTGGGATTACAGGCGTGCACCACCACACCCAGCTAATTTTTGTATTTTTAGTACATACGAGGTTTCACCATGTTGGCCAGGCTGATCTTGAACTTCTGACCCCATGTGATCTGCCTGCCTCGGCCTCCCAAAGTGCTGGGATTAGAGGCGTGAGCCACCACGCCCCAACCCCAAAATCACTTTTGTCCCCACTGGCTGAGAGCCCCTGTTGCTACACATTCTGCCCTTCCGTATGTGAAATAGTACTCTGTCAAAGCTGTGCTTGGGGCACTCCCTGGACTGTCAGTGTCCCCTGAGGGTTAATTGGAGTCAGGAAAAGTTACAGCCTCTTTTTGAGCACTACCAGAAAGGCACATCCTTTAGAAATAAACTAGGACAATATTTTCTCAGTGTTTCTCCAGTTTGGTTTTTTTTTAACCACAATCTTCCCTTTTTCCCTCTTGCTTTTGATTTGGGGTGAAAGGCGTGCATACTGTGAGGCCTAGAACACAATCCAAACCCCAGCCCCCGGCTGCAAAGCAGGCATCAAACCCTTCAGCCTTTGTTGGCTGATAAATAGAAACTTCTGCCTCTCAAGACAAGCCCGAAATGAAGCGGAACCCTTGTTGCTAAGAAAAATGACACGTGAACGGCTCCCGTTTGAGCTTCCAGAAATGCCCCGGCTTTCCAGGGCTGGCTGCATGTCACGATGCTGGCGGAAGGAGACCATGGTCTTGATTGACTCCACAGCGCTAGCTGGAAATGGTTTCTAAACTTTTGCCCAGCTAGCGGCCTCTTTCCTGACCTCTTTCTCCCCTTGAAAGCAAAATAGATCCTAGGAACTGAGATGGAGCTGAAGTTTATGAGTTAGTGTTTCCAGAGAGACAATCAAGACTGGGATTCCTTCTTCCAAGGTTGATTGGGTCACAGTTAAGAAAACTCCATCCATTGCAAACTCAATGGCCTCAGCAGTCAGGTTGGTGACGTCACGGTCAGTGGGCTAGACATGACAGAAAACAGCAAATGGTGGTAAGCGGTGCAGCTGGGAAGCTCAGGCCCCATCTAAAGTGGAAAGTTCTGCCCAGCTCCAGATAACCGTTGCCACATGGGAATACAGCCCAGCACTGTCAGCTCTCTTGATTTTTCAATAGAAGCTAGATGGTTGTCTTCTAGGTTGAAATTTCTCAATGATGAGACCTATTCGCATTTTTTAAAAAGCACTAGGCAGGTGCCTGGCCCAGTGAGTCTCAGACTCTTCTAAACAAAAGAGTTTGACCAGTGAGATTTGGAAAGCAGGCATTTGTCATCAGAATAGCAGGTGTGGTTGTGCTTAGAGCTCCTTCTGCTTCCCCTTAATTCCAGGGTGATGAATCAGAGTTATCTCAGTTATTGAAAATATGTATTTCAACAAACAGTGGCTTGACCAACTCGTCCTGGCTTGCCTGGGACTGTCCCAATTTTAAAACTTAAAATTCTGCCTCTTGGAGTTCTCCTCAGTCTCAGGAAAACCAGAATAGCTGGTCACCCTCAAGAAGGGATATTTGGTGAGTCATTTAGTTGTGCCCCCTTGGGAGCTCATTAGCTGGAAGAGGAAATGAGTCCTCTGTGAAGTAACTGAAAGTAGCAATGGGGACTGTGCCCCTCAGAGTCAAGATCAAACATCCGTTCTCAAGACCTTATCTTATGAAATCCAAGCTGAGCACAGCCGTGCTTTCAGACAAAGCCTGTCCAACTTCCCAGTTTACTACAGACAGTTGCTTTGAGGGCCTGGATCCCTGAATGGCTGCGTGAAGCAGCACCCCTGCCACCATATACTGGGCTGTGATTGTGTTCAGCCTCTGAGATTTGGGGGTTGTCTGTCACAGCATTTGGACTCCCCTGACTGGCACACTATTGGACCCTTAACCTTTTGGCCAGCATTGTCTAGCATGAGGCTGGTCTCCTTATCCTCTCCTAGGAATGTGGATGTGGTGTTCAGGGCCTAGATGGTCTCTATTGGCTGCTTGAAGGTAGGTACAAAAGGCACCAGGTTCTCAGAGGAGAGGACAGAACTAGTGTGAGGGGTCAAATCGTGTCCCCCAAATTCTTATGTTGGAGCCCTAACCCCCACTACCCTAGAATGTGACTGTATTAAGGGATAGGGTTTTACAGAGGTGATTAAGTTAAAATGACTGCATATGTGTGGCCCAAATTCAATACGACTGGTGGTCCACACAAGAAGAGGAAATCTGGACACAGACACACACACAGAGGGGCAACTATGAAAGACACAGCGAGAAGACAGCCACCTACAAGCCAAGGAAAGGCGCCTCAGAAGAAGGCAATCCTGCCGACTGCAAAAGCAAGGTCATGAATTCTCCCCTAGAGCCTCCAGAAGGAGCACAGCCCTGCTGACACCGGAACTGTAAGACAACACATTTACGTTGTTTTCAGCCACTCAGTTTGTAGTTGTTCATTATAACAGAAATAGGAAACTTAACCCAACTTTGAATAGTGTATTCTTCATGAACCCCAGCCCTAAATTTGTTTAAATGTTTGCTTTCTTTTCCTCTCAACTATTCATACTGACACTGGGTCAGTGAAGGAATGCACCTGAATTTTGAACTCTGGTTGAGTTCCAAACAATAAGCAATTGAGGGAAAGAACAATTGGACGTAGAGCCAAAGAGTTAAAACCCTCGTGGACGTGTGAATTTTCAAAAGCAAATTGCCGACCCTCCCTCTGCTGCTTCGTGGTTTATTTGATGGGGTGTGTATTTAGCCAGGCAGGGGTAGTGGGGAAAAGCAAGGCTCTGTCCTGATGCTCCCACATGAGTCATGGACTGCTTAGGGACACCCACTTCAGCAGGGGTAGGGCACATGCAAGGGACTCCAACCCCAATGCCGGTGAAACAGTGAGAAAACTGTCAGCTTTGCCAATTGCCTATCCTCTGGGTTGTTTCTCGTTCTCGTCTCGCAACAGGTCTGACACCCTCCTCCCTTTAAGTGACATGGTGGGTTAGGAGTGTGGTGCTGCCCGAGAGACGCTGTGCTGGAGAGACGCTGTGCTGCCGACACGGTGCTATGGTTGCAGTCACACGCCCCTCAGGCTGGAGAAAGCAGACAGCTGCACCCACGGGCTCACATGTGCCGGCTCCATCTGCGAGATCATTAAAACTGAGCCTTGGCAGAGTCTGCAGAAAAACACATTTGTTTTCTTCGTAAAGAGGAAGAGTAAACTTTCCTGTCGTCCTCATAAGTTTCTGCAATTACTTTAATGTGCAAAGCGCCTTGTACAAAAGCAGGAAGCTGTTACCCAGACTAAGGCGCCAGGATGCATGCTTCCCTTAAATTATACGTGAAATTACACGTTCTCCAGCACTGGTGGCTTACTCGCCATTTAACAGTAATAAGACACACGATTCCAATGCTCACAATGGTGTTCAGGGACTCGGCAATTTGCTTCTCATGCTGTCACGCATCTAACCAAACCAGGTAGGCTCCAAGATGATCATTCAGAGAAAACAGACAGTCTTGAAGATGAGGAGAGGTGTGGTCCTCACAATCCTGGAGTCACCGCGAAGAGAATGAGCCCAGGAAATCTGCAAAACAGGAGTGCCCCAGCTTCCAAGTTCAGAGAAGAGCTTTTATGTTCATCCTTTTAATATATGATAGAGATCCTGTCCTAGATTCACACCCCATTACATTCCCAACCCACCTGCACCCACTCCCCAAAATGAAACCGACTGGAGCCATTCAGATAGCCTGAATCTCTGCTCTGTCACTTCATATGGGACTCGCTGAGCTTCAGATTTCTCATCTGTTAAATGGGCATTTGATTACATCTTCTTCTAAAGACCATGTAGATAATTGAGACAGATAATATCTATAAAGTACTTGGCACAGTGTTTGTCTCATAATTGTTTATTACTGCCAATCATTATTTCTCTGCAACTATTCTATTAAATACTTTCAAAGATTTAGTCACCCCTCCAGTGCAGCCCTTAGCCCTCATCCTAAACCTAGCACTGAGTTCTGTGAGGTTTTGAGCAAGGGATGGCCCAGCTGCAGCTTGCGGGCCAAATTCTGCAAGCCACCTGTGCTTGTGCACTTTTTAAGCTAATACCAGTTTAATGATCAAGGAAAAATCAAAAGAAGCATCGGACGCAGTGGCTCATGCCTGTAATCCCAGCACTTTGGGAGGCCAAGGAGGGCAGATTACTTGAGGCCAGGAGTTCGAGACCAGCCTGGCCAACATGGTGAAACTCCATCTCTACTAAAAATACAAAAATTAATCAGGCATGGTGGTGGGTTCTTGTAATCTCAGCTACTCAGAAGGCTGAGGGAGGAGGTTCACTTGAATGGGGGAGGCAAAGGTTGCAGTGAGCAGAGATCGCACCAAGGCACTCCAGCCTGGGCAACAGAGCAAGACTCTGTCTCAAAAAAAAGAAAGAAAGGAATCAAAAGCAGCGTATTATTTTGTGATGTGTGGAAATTAAAAGAAATATAAATGTCAGTGTCCATAAATGGTTTTGAGTCATAGTCATGCCTATTTATTTACATATTGTCTATGCTTTTGTACCCAACTATGGAGTTCAGTTGCCACAGAGACCATGTGACCCACAACACTAAGGATATTTACTATATATCTTTTACAGAAGTTTGCAGATCTCCACGCCAGCGAATAAAACCAATATCTTTGGAAGCCTTGGCTCAGTCTCACAGTTGATATTGAAAAACCCCAAGATATGACCTGCTAGGCTGGACATGAGGAGCACCTAGAAAGGTGGTCATTTTTATTCGTTCAGTGACATCTCAACCAAAGACAATAGTGAGAGCAGCTAGTGGCTTAGATTCATTGGGATGGCCGTGACATCTGAGCCAAGAAAGCCATGTTTAAATCCCAGATTTCTCACTCACGGGCGGTGTGATTTTGGATTTTGAGCTGATGACCCAACCTCGCTGAGCCTCACTGGTCTCTACTATTGGCTGGGGACATCAATTTCTCTGGCAGAGAATTGTTAGGACAAATGAAATAAATGTCAGCCCCACCATAGAGGATCAGACACTCCACTGCTGAGTAATGTTTGTTCCCTCCCTGAAAATTTGTCTTTGTGGTCTGTAAAAAAAAGACAGAGAGAGAGAGAGAACACATCAAAAGAGAAAAATCATTCTATGATATGAAAAATACATAAACTTCCAGTTTCAGCTCTGTCACATAAACAGCTTGGAAGTTGTCACTCCTGTCCATACAACAACAACAACAAAAAGCTGGACAAACTGAAAATCAATGACTTTTCATGGACCCATCAGAGAACTGAGTTTTCAAGGTAAATTACCACCCCAAATCTGGAGAGACAGATGAACCTAGAGAGTAACAGCCAAGCTCCACTTACCCAGAGCAGAAGCTGCTGGAGCCATAACTAGTAGAACAGTTACACGGCAATTTTGACAAATTGCTAATGGGTGAATATAGACCAGCTTTCGGTGAGAAACTCCCAGGGCTGCAATCTTAGGGGGACTCCACAATTTCATGGGCTTTGCCTCCAGGAATCCCCAAGTTCTCATTGAGAAGATTCTAGAAAGAGCCTCTCCTGGCTCTAACAAGAAGAGGAAGAGTAATTCCTATAACAACAACAACAACAACAACAACAACAAACCACCAGAGCCTTCTCCATAACGAAGGCCCATTCCCCAGGGGAAAGACTGCTCAGCCTTATCCCAGCTTGGGAAAGGGCATTCTCTCACTGCAGCCCCCTCTAGCTTTCCTGTCTCACCTACAGGTGGGAGAAACAGTTGTGAAGGTCACAGGCCAGACACAGGACACCCTGGAAGACTGAGATTTAATCTGAAGACTATATAGAACACTCCCCTTTTCCCACAATTTACCACCTCACCAACAGGGCTCCAGCATAGCAGCAGTGAATTACAGCTGAAAGGGCTCCAAGAAACAGTACTCTCTCTGAGGAAGGCTTGGAGAAGTTCAAAGTCAAGGGTGGGGAAAAAATAAAGACCTAAAGAAATTTATCTCTGGCACCTACAGGTATAACAAACATTAAACACAGACCAACTCTAAGTAAAATTAACATAAATCCTCACACTAATGGCCTACTTAGCTCAATTCCTGCTACCTGATACACCGTGACTGGTTTCAACAAAAAATTTAAAAGGACACCAAAAAGGAAGAAATAAAAGCCACACAGTCTGAAGAGACATAGCAAATATCAGAACCAGACTCAGATATGACACAGATGTTGAAATTATCAGGCAGGGAGTTTCAAATAACTATGATTAATACATTAAGGACTCTGTTGGGAAAAAGTAGAAAACACGCAAAAACAGATTGATAATGAAACCAGAGAAATAAAAATTCTAAGAAATAATCAAAAGGAAATGCTAACATTTCTAACAACAGTGAAGACTGCCTTAGATGCGCCCATCTGTAGACTGGACGTGGCTGTGCAGAGAATTAGTGAGCCTGAAGATACATCAACAGAAACTTCCCAAACTGAAATGCAAAGAGAAGAAAAAAAAGAAGAATAGAAACAAAACAGAATACCCATGAAGTGTGGGAACATTTCAGAAGATGTCAAGTACATGCAATTAAAATGCAAGGAGAAAAAAGAGAATGGGGACAATATTTGAGGTAGTAATGGCCAAGAACCTTCCAAAATTAATGACATTTATCAACCTACAGGCCCAGGAGGTTCAGAGAACACCAAAAAGTTACATCTAGGTATATCATGTGCAAACTGCAGAAAACCAAAGATAAAGAGAAAATTTTGAAAGAAGACAGAGGTGGGGAAAACCTTACCTCTAGAGGAAGAAGGATAGAAATGTAAGCAGACTTCTCAGCAGAAACTGTGCAAGCAAGAATAGTTGAGTGAAATATTTAAAGTGTTGAATGGGGAAAAGACAACTTAGAATTCTATATCCAGCTAAAGTATCCTTCAAAAGTGAAGGAGAAATAAAGATTTTAATAAACAAAAACTGAGGGAATGTGCTGCTTTCGGACCTGCTCTGTGAGAAATTTCCTTCATTCAGAAGAAAAATGACAGATGTCAGAAAGCTGGATCTACATTTTTTAAAAAATCATCAGAGAAGGCAAATGAAAATAAAATCTTTTATTTTTCTTATTCTTCATTAATCTAAATGATAACAGATTGTTTAAAGTAATAATAACATCTTAGTCTGCCTAGGCTACCATGATAAAATACCACAAACTGGGTGTCTTAAACAACAGAAATTTATTTTCCTGTAGTTCTGGAGACTTGAAAGCCCAGCATCAAAGTTCCAGTTGACTCATTTTCTGGTAAGGACTATTCTTGTTCTTACCAGGAAATGCCAGAGGCAGGAAGTTTCTTGTCCTCACGTGACCTGACCTTGGTGCATTCATGTGGTGAAAGAGAAAGGAGAGGAGCTTTCTGGAATTTCTTCTTGTAAGGACACCAGTCCTATCAGATCAGAGACCCATCTTTATGACCTTATTTAAGCTGAATCGCCTCCTTCTAGTCCCTACCTACACACACAATCACAATGGCGGTTAGGGTTCCAACATATGAATTTCAGGAGACACAATTTAATACCAAATAATAACATTGTGTTGGGGGATCATAAGTGAAATGAATGAAAACAATGTCACAAGAGATACGAGGGAGGACTTAGGAATATTCTGCTATGAAATAGCTGCATTACACATGAAGTGTAAAGGTATTATTTTAAGGTGAACTTAAATTAGTTACAAGTGTATATAGCAAACTCTAGGGCAACCACTGAAAACTTTTTTAAAGAAGCATAATTAATACACTAAGTGAGGAGATAAAATGGAATCATATGAAATGCTAAATTAAAACCAGAGAGGCAGAAAAAATTGTTTCTGGCAACAAATAGAAAGCAGCTATAAACATGGTTGATATTAATCAATGTATATATCAATAAGCACTTTAAATGTGAATGGTCTAATTATACCAATTAAAAGGCAGAGATTATCAGAATGAATAAAAAACAAGACTCAACTACACATTGTCTATTGGAAACAAAGTTTAAATGTAAAGACTCTGATAGGTTAAGAGTAAGGAAGTAGAGAAAAATATACCATGCAAACCAAGAAAGCTGGAGTAGCTGTAATAATTTTAGACAAAGTAGACTTCAGAAGATGGAAAATTATCAGGGATTAAAAATGGATATTATATAATCATAAAGGGGTCAATTCCTCAAGAAGATATGACAATCCTGAATATGTAGCTAGCAACACAGCTTCAAAATACATGAGTCAAAAACAGATAGAAGTGAAAGTAATCACAGACAAATCCACTATTATACCTAGAGATTTCAACACTGTCATGTCAGTTATTGATAGCTCAAGCAGGAGGAAAATCAATAATGATGCAGTTGACAAAAATAGCACTATCAGTCAACTTGATCTGATTGACATATACATATATAGAATACTCCATCCAATAAAAGCCAAATACAGATTCTTCTCAAGTTTACATGGAACATGTACCAAGATAGAAAATATTCTTGCCCATAACACACCTTAAAAAACTTAAAAGAACATAAATCATACAAAATATGCTTCCACAATGGATTTAAACTGAAAATCCATACTAGAAAGATAGCTTGAAAATTCCACAAATGTTTGGAACACATGTCAAAGAAGTCTCAAGATAAATTAAGAAATATTTTGGGCCGGGCGCGGTGGCTCAAGCCTGTAATCCCAGCACTTTGGGAGGCTGAGGCGGGCGGATCACGAGGTCAGGAGGTCGAGACCATCCTGGCTAACACAGTGAAACCCCGTCTCTACTAAAATTACAAAAAATTAGCCGGGCGAGGTGGCGGGCGCCTGTAGTCCCAGCTACTCGGGAGGCTGAGGCAGGAGAATGGCGTGAACCCGGGAGGCAGAGCTTGCAGTGAGCCGAGATGGCGCCACTGCACTCCAGCCTGGGCGACAGAGCGAGACTCCGTCTCAAAAAAAAAAAAAGAAAAAAAAGAAAAAAGTATTTTGAGCTAAGTGAAAATGAAAGTACAACCTATCTAAATTTGTGAGATGCAGCAAAGGTAGTGCTTAAAGGAAAATTTATAGCATTACATGTATATTTTAGAAAAGAAAAAGGATTTGAAATTGATAGCCCAAACTTACACTACAAGAAATTATAGGAAGAATTTAAGCAATTTAGGCCTAAAGCAAGCAGAAGAAAAGAAGTAACATAAATTAGGGTCAAAGTCAATGAAAATTTAAATGGAAAAGCAATAGAGAAAAGCAGTGAAACCAAAAGCTGGTTCTTTGAAAAGATGAACAAAACTGATAAATTTCTAACCTAGCTAATCAAGAAAAAAGAGAGAGACATGCACACACAAATTGCTGACATTAGAAATGAAATAAGGGTCATCCCTACTGACCCCATGGACACTGAAAAGATATTAAAGGAATACTACAAACAACTCTATGTCAATGCCCCTCATTTTAATCGTTTAGATGAAATAAGCAATTTATGGGAAGACATGGACTACCAAAATTCCCACAAGTAGAAGTAGACAAGCTAAAAGCCCAATATCTATACAATTAATTGAATCGATAGTTAATAACCTTCTTAAAATGTAATCACCAGGAGCAGATGACTTTACCGATGAATCTTACTAAACATTTAAGGAAGAAAAAATACAAATTCTCTCTGCTCTCATTTAGAAAACAGAATCATCATGCCCATAATCACAGTGCTTTGGAAAGCCAAGGTGGGAGGACTGTTTGAGGCCAGGAGCTTGAGACAGCCTGGGTAACAGAGGGAGACCCCATCTCTACAAAAAAAAAAAAAAAAAAAAAAATTCAATTTAAAAAAAATAGAGTAGAAATCAGAGAAAACACTTCTTAACTCATTCTATGAGTCCAGAATTACCCTGACACCAAAACCATAGAAAGATATTACTAAAAGGAAAGATGCAGAACAATCT
Source organism: Rhinopithecus bieti (assembly GCF_001698545.2). Lineage (NCBI taxonomy): Eukaryota > Metazoa > Chordata > Mammalia > Primates > Cercopithecidae > Rhinopithecus > Rhinopithecus bieti. The sequence goes on along the minus strand of NW_016814761.1, from coordinate 4,646,490 downwards.
ATCTGATGAATACAGATTAAAATCTTCAATAAAAGTGTCTTTGTTCACAAATGACATAATTATTGATGTATAAAAATTCCAAAAATTGTCCACAAACATTAGAAAATTGAATCCAACAATGTATTTTTAAAATTATGCACCAGGTCCAAGTGGAATTTATTCCAGATATTCAAGGCTGGTTCAACCCTCAATTATCAATTAATGATAATTGATTAAAAAATCCACCACCATGACTGGCAAAAGGGGAACAACTATGTGATAATATTGAATGACCCAGAAAAGCATTTGACAATATCCAATGTCCATGATAAAGTTTCTCAGCAACCTAAGAATAGAGGAAAACTTTGTCAACTTAATAAAAAAACAGATGGGCATGGTGGCTCATGCCTGTAATCCCACCACTTTGGGAGGCTGAGGCAAGAGGATCCCTTGAAGCAAGGAGTTCAAGACCACCTTCAGCAACATAGCAAGACCCCATCTCTACAAAAAGTAAAAAAACAATTAGCAGGGTGTGGTAGCACAGGCCTATAGTCCTAGCCACTCAGGAGGCTGAGGCAGGAGGGTCACTTTGAGCCCAGAAGCTTGAGGTTACAGTGAGCTATGATCTTGCCACCATACTCCAGGCTGGGCAATACAGTCAGACCCTAGCTCAGAAAAGAAGAAGAAAGAATAGGAAGAAGAAGGAGAAGGAGAAGAAAAAAGAAGAGCATTTACAAAAACCTATACCTAATATTATACTTAATGATGAGAAGCAGATGCTTTTCCCTTTAGATTGGCAATAAAACTGAGATGTCCCTTCTCACCACTCTTATTCACCTCTGTGCCAGAAGTCCTAGGTAGTGCAATAAGACAAGAAAGGGGAATAAAATATATACCAATTGGGAAGGAAGAAATAAAACTGACTTTGTTCATGGATGACATGATTGTCTATGTAGAAAATACAAAAACGTGGTTGGGTACAGTGGCTCACGCCTGTAATCCTAGCACTTTGGGAGGCCGATGCACGTGGATCACGAGGTCAGGAGATTAAGACCATCCTGGCCAACATGGTGAAACCCCGTCTCTTCTAAAAATACAAAAATTAACTGGGTGTGGTGGCATGTGCCTGTAATCCCAGTACACTCAGAAGGCTGAGGCAGGAGAATCGCTTGAACCAAGGAGTCAGAGGTTGCAGTGAGCTGAAATCATGCCACTGCACTCCAGCCTGGTGACAGAGCAAGATTCCGTCTCAAAAAAAAAAAAAAAAAAAAAAGATGTTTACCAAAAAATGTATAGAATTAATTAGTGATATCAGGTTTGCATGATACAATATAAATATATAAAAGTTGTTTTCCTGTATGCCAACAATAAAGAGTTGGACTTTGGTAATTAAAAGCACACTACCATCTACAATAGCATCAAAAAATCTTTAAAAAATTAAAACTCATGGAGAGTGGAATGATGGCTACCAGTCTGGGAGGTGAGGAGGGAGGGAATGGGGAGTTATTAATCAAAGGGTACAAAGTTTCGACTAGACAGAAGGAATAAGTTTTGAGATCTACTGCATAGCAGAATGACTATAGTCAATAATAATGTATATCTTATAATAACTTAGGGAGTAAACTTCAAATGTCTTACCTTAAAAGTGATAGGTAAGTGAGGTGATGAATATGTTAATTAGCTTGATTTAATCATTCCACATTGTATTGTATAAATGTATACAATTATAACTTGTCAATTAAAATAAAATATATAAATAAAATGAAAAGATCAGAAGAATTTTTTTAAATAGCACCAAAAAAGTGGGATACTTAGGTATAAGTCAAATAAAATATGTACAGGTCCCATATGTGGAACTAAAAATCAAACTCCTAAGTAAATGGACAGATAGTCCATACTCATGCATTGAAAGACTCAATATTGTTAAGATGTCAATTCTTCTGAATTTTTTCCTACAGATTCATTGTAACACTAATTTAAAAAGCAGGAAGTTATTTTCTGAATATCAACAAACTGACTCTAAAGTTTATGTAGAAGCACAAAAGATCCAGAATAGCCAACATGACACTAAAGAAGAGCAAACTTCAAGACTTAAAGCTACAGTAATCAAGACAGCATGATATTGGCAAAAGAATAGGGACACAACTCATTCGAACAGAATAGAGAGATCAGAAATAGAGTCACACAAATATAGTCAACTGATCTTCAGCAAAGAAACAAAAGGCAATTTTAAGGAGAAAGTATAGTCTCTTCAACAAATGGTGCTGGAACAATTGGACATCCATATGCAAAAAAAAAAAAAAAAAAAATCTAGACACAAACCTTACATCCTTCACAAAAATTAACTCAAAATGAATCACAGACGTAAGTATAAAATGCAGCACTATAAAACTTCTAGAAGATAACATGGAAGAAAATCTAAGTGACCTTGGGTTTAGCAAAGAGTTTTAGATACACCAAAACGTAATTCATGAAAGAAAAAAATAATAAATTAGACTCTTTGGTCTAATAATAAATTAATCTCATGCCTGTAATCCCAGCACTTTGGGAGACCGAGGCGGGCGAATCACAAGGTCAGGAGTTCAAGACCAGCCTGACCGACATGGTGAAACCCTGTCTCTACTAAAAATACAAAAATTAGCTGGGCATGGTGGCACACACCAGTTACTCAGGAGGCTGAGGCAGGAGAATTGCTTGAACCCAGGAGGCGGAGGTTGCAGTGAGCTGAGATCATACCACTGCACTCCAGCCTGGGTGACAGAGTGAGACTCAGTCCCAAAAATAAAAGAAAATTAAAACCCTCTGCTCAGTGAAAGACATTGTTAAAAGAATCAAAGGCAAGCCACAGACAGGGGGAAGATATTATAAAACACTTAGCTGATAAAGGATTTATATCCAAAACATAGAGTTCTTAAAACAATAAGGAGACAAACCAAATGGGCAAAAGATCTGAAAAGACATCTCATTAACAAAGATATACAGATGGCAAATAAGTATATGAAAAGATGCTCAACATCATATGTCAACAAAGAATTACAAATTAAAACAACAATGAGATACCACTATGCACTATTAGAACAGCTAACATCCAAAACATACTGATAATATTAAATGTTGCTGAGGACATGGGACAACAGGACTCTCATACATTGCTGATGAGCATGCATAATGGTGCAACCATTATGGAAAATAATTTAGCAGTTTCTCATAAAGGTAAACATAGTCTTGCCATATTATCAGCAGTCATGCTCCTAGGTATTTGATTTTAAAACAACCACAAATAAAAAAAACCTGCACACAAATGTTTACAGCATTCAAATGTTTATATCATTTATATTTATAACCGCCAAAAATCAGAAGTAACCAAGATGTCCTTTGATTGGTGAATGAATAAACAAACTATGAACATTTGTAAAATGGAATATTATTCACTGATTTAAAACATGAACTATTAAACCATAAAAAGACATAGAGGAACCATTGGTGCATTTAATAAACAAAAAAAGCAAGTCTTTAAAGGCTACATACTGTATTATTCCAATTATACGACATTCTGGAAAATGCAAAACTGTGAGACAGTAAAATGACTAGTGGTTGCCCAAGAGTTTGGCACTGGGGAGAGGAATGAATAGGTAAAGCACAGGGAATTTGGGGGTGAGTAAAATTATCCTGTATGATGCTATAATGAAGGGTAAATAGTATACATCTGTCAAAACCACAGAGCTTTTCAGCACAAAGAGTAAACCTTAACGTGTGGGAATTTAAAAAAATAACTCATTTAGGATGTCAGAAGATTTTTGGAATGAGTGTAGGTTGTGACAAGGGAAACTACCTGTATTACAAATGAAACTACCTCACTGAAGGGAGTAGGGAAATAAGGTGCTGACCTATGTAACGCTGGAAGTAAGTGGAATCTGTAAGACTAAATGAAACTGTACATAATTAGTGTATTCTACTTGATAAAGTTGTTTCCCACGGAGGTACAGGTTGGCAATTCTGATGCTGATATACATGTATTTGTAATTGAACAATTAAGTAAATGAATGGTGAATAGTGAGATCTTGGTTTCCCATTGTTGGTGTGAGAGGTTACAATTAAACAAGAAGAATAAACTAGAATGATCAATGTGGAAACAAGAAGAGTAAACTAGAATGATCAATGCAGTAATGGATTAAATGCGGAGGCATCAACGTGAACTCGTGTTTAGCTTAGTATGGATACAGATGGTTACACACAGAAATATTTATAGATAAGTGTGTACACACACATATATCTCCTCGCTCCATCAGCTGAGATGGCCTAGAAGCAATGACAACTCAGTAACAATAAGCAATAATAAGGGAAGGGTGGAGAGATAATAAACAAGTAAACACACAAAAAGCAATTAATGATGTAATTTTTGCATAGACATGTGGTAAGGTAATAAAGTGCTGTGCTAAAAGCAACCAGGGATGAAAGGAGTAGGCTGGACTGACAGGGTGGTCAAGGAAGGCCTCCTTAGGGAGATGATATTTGAACAGAGCTCTGCATGAGACGTAGCCAGATGTGGGAAAATCTGGGCAAGGGGAGGGTAGAACATTCTAGGAAGAGAGAATAAGACATGCAAAGGCCCTGAAGCAAGTTCCAGTGCTTTCAGTTGAGGATTCAGGGTCAAGTGATTTACTGAAGCTGTGTTGTCAGGAGTTACCAGGAGCAATGGCAGCAACAGAGAAAAGAGGGAGAGCCATGCTGAGGAGTGATTCCAAGTGAAATCCCAGCATAGCCTGGACCCTCAGGGAGCTCTGGGACATAAATTACAACCTAGAGTTTGCTCTGTCTCGAGGTAAAGATGCTGGATGTTTGTAGTCATGCATCAGTCAGTCATTGGCTATGGGACAGAGTTGAAAACAGAGTTCAAGGCAACTGAAGCAGCTACAACCTATGGGTCTGGGCATCAGATATATGACAGCTGTGCAGATAGAGGCCCCAGTGCATGCAGTGATGTCTCCTTAGTTGAGGGATAGGCAGTAGGCCATCTGAGGTCTACCAGGTAGTAGCTGTTATGTGGTTGAGAGTGGAGATCTATCAGAGGTTGAACAGTACTGGAGATGTAGTTCTGGCCCTCACCGAAGTGGAGAAATCTTACTAACATCTCGTTAACACACTTGACATCCAGCTGAGAGATCATGTTACTCTTTTTTTTTTTTAAATGGAAGGCCTCACGTATTTATTACTGAACCCAGCCAACCAACACATTCACAATAGATTCAGAGAGGAAAACACGTCGAACTCTCCAGGTAGTGGTGACATTTTCAGTTTGATATGGTAATGTGATCGTGACCTTCAGACAGCACAAATATGTGTGCCATCTCATGTGCAATTCCTTATAGACCCAGCTTGGTTCTTCTCCAATGTCTCCTTTTGGAGTTGTACCTGATTTTATTTCCAGTTTTCATCCGAATCCACTGGGGAATGGGACAATTTTGCTTTTGTTTCTTGGCCAGGAATCACTTAATCCTGAAAGTCTTGTGAGAAGACATGGTGAGAAGCGGAGGCAAGAACACACGACGATGGTGGAGGAAACGAGAAGAGGGTGGGAGGGGTGGAGGGAAAGGCTGGAGGGAAGGGGGAAGGGGGAAGGAGAGAGAAGGGAGGGGGAGGGGAGGAGGACGAGAGAGAGCGGGAGAGGAGTGGGCTTCAGACAGGGCCGACTGCCAGGGTCCTGCAGCCCTGGCCCGCTGGGAGGGCAGCTGGAGGCCGGCAGGAACTCCTAGCCACAGTGGCCAATCCCACCAGCACCCTCTGCAAGCTGCCTGGTCAGGTGCTAAGGCCCCTCACTGGCCCTGGGCAGTGGTGCTGCCGGCCGCTCCATGCGCGGGGCCGCTGAGCCCATACCGGGGGCCCGCGGAACTCTGCTGACTCCGCAGGAGCGCCTGCACACAGCCCCAGGATGTCCCCACGCCTCTCCCCTTTCCACATCTCCCCATGAGCACGAGGGAGGGCAGCTCCGCCTTGGCCAGCCCATGAGAGGCGGGGGCCTCCCACAGTGCCCGTGGCGGCGCTGAAGGATTCCTCAAGCACTGCCAGAGTGGATGGCGGAGGCCCAGGAGCACTGAGAGTGAGGGGCCTGGGCTAGCACATTGTAACCTCTCAGTAAAGGGTGAGGTCAAAATGTTCATGGAAATCTATTAGGCAGGCCCAGCCTGGGAAATTACAGGGAAAGGCGGGGGGGAACTACTATTCAGCCACCTACTTTTGCAAAGGTGAAAATCTGAATACAAAGAGTGGTTAAGTCATATGGCCAAGACCCCACAGCTGATAAATGCCTAAGCTGAGTTTAAACTCATCTGTTCTGGCATTTAAGGTCTCAGACATTACCGCCCACAACTGCGTCCTAAGATGCACCATACACAGTCATTGTCACACAGGCTATACACGGCGTGCCTCCAGACCTCTGCAATACATCCAAGGCCACTGTGGTTTCCACACAAGATAGATGTTTCACTGGATTATGGCACTGGCCATTTTTTTTTTTTTTTTTTTTTTTTTTGAGACAGGGGAGTCTGCTCTGTCTCCCAGCGCTGGAGTTACTGGTGCACAATCTCAGGTCACATGCAACCTCCGGCCTCCAGGGTCAAGAGATTTCTCCTGGCCTCAGCCTCCTGAGTAGGGCTGGATTTACAGGTGGCCTGCCACAACGTCCAGCTAATTTTTGTATTTTTAGTGGAGATGGGGTTTTGCCATATTGGCCAGGCTGGTCTTTAGCTCCTGACCTCAGGTGATCCGCCCGCCTTGGCCTCCCAAAGTGCTGGGATTATAGGTGTGCGCCACCGCACCGGCCTGCCACACTGTTTCTACAGACACACGTTCATGTACACACACACAAAGCCAGGGACATGTGCATGTCCATATTCAAGTCATGCATGAAAATAACAAAAGCATATTCATTAGGGAACCATTCCAGCTTTTTTCTGGCTCTGAAGACAATGTAATTGGGCTTGCCACCGGTGGAAGATGGGAGCTACTCTGCCTGCAGGCAGAAGGCCTCCCCACTCCCTCTTCCTCCCGGCTTGATGTGGTTAGCTAATCACTGCCGAAGATGTTATTCACTTCCCTCAGGGGCGGCCCTTCACACAGACCTCTTCTTTGTCTCACTTACCCCTGGAAATCTGCCCACCTCCACTCTCAGCCTCACATGTGCTTTCCTGAGATCTCCAGCTCTGTCTGTCACCAGCACAATGGGGATGAAATTCATTATTCTAAACCCTCGAGTCTCAGCCACGCTCTGGCAGCTGGACGGGTGGGGAGGGAAATGCCTTATTGCTGGCTTCATTGTTCACGGAGTTTGGTCATGGCCTCAGAGGTGTAGCCTCTTTTTTCCTGTTGGTTCCACCAAAAAAGGAGCCTCCGCGGGCAGTCCATGTGAGATGGACAAATGATTGCTCCCAAAATGCCAAAACCCTCCTTTTTCCAATTCTTTGTGAGCTATAGCATGAAGATGGGGATTTTGTCATGCATTTATTCAATGAACATATCTGAGCATCTACTGTGTAGCAGTAGGCACTTGGGTTCTAGCAGGGTCCATTTATGTTCTTTCATTCCCAGTACCAAGCCCAGTATATGGTAGGTGCTTAATTTACATTTGTTGGATGGATGGATGGATGGATGACAGACAGATGAATGTATGAATGTGCAGATGGATGGATGGATGGATAGGTAGGTGGGGAGGTGGGTGGATGGATGTGTGGAATAAGCTCTACACAGAAGGGTGTAGGCTTATAAAGAAGATATAGTTGCCATCTCAAAGGTGTCCCTTCTCTAGGAAGACTTTGCTTATGCCACCCTAGTTACACAAGCGGTAGAAGCAAGGGATGGGGGTAGGAAGAGAGAGTTAGGGAGGCAGGTGTCACATCTGGCTGGGGCATTTCAGGCAGAACATTGGGGGAAACCCTTCCCAACCACTTCAAGCCCAGTAGGAGAAGCAGTGCCCATCCCGACACTTCATGAAAATAACCAGGCCAAGCGGCCTTATTAGGGGTGACCACAGGGACTCAGGGGCCCCTGGGGTGGGAACTGTCATCATCTGGTTAGGCCAAGGTGCCCTCAGAACAGCAGTCCTTCAAGGTGTCCACCGAGGCTGTGGGTCTACTGTGCTTTAGCAGGTCATGGCAGGTAGACACACTTCAGAGTGCCCACTTCATCAGGCCACCCCACTGCGGCATCCTCAGCCCACTGGGCTTCAGCCTCCACACGCCGCCTTTCAGCTCATGCACCCTTCTTCCATGTGTGCCCCTCCTTCCCCACCCGCACCCATCCTCAGCAGGGGCACACCAAATCAGGTGCTGTCAGTGCCTAGACCTGCCCAAACCAGATCCAGTTCCAAGCCACCCTGGACACAGAAAGCCGGGCCAGATCCACTGCCTTGAAATCCAGTCTGATTTTTAGTAACAGGAACACCGAGGCAGTTGGGTGCCTCCAACGCCCCCAAGTGTCCCGGTAGAATGGCTGGAGACCGAGTGTCCCCCTACATGGACGGCACAGCCACATTCAGCTGAGGATTGGAAGCTGCTCAAAATGTTTGTTTCCTGTTTAATCGGTGGGAGTAAAAAGTCATGGATTCCAACCAAAATACATTCCACTCCTTCAGCCCTGGTTTGTCAAAATTGCTTCTCTCCGAAGCTCAAATCTCAGGGTTGTGGGAGCCTGTGGTTGACTGCCAGGCTGATAGCCCGCAATACCGGGTCAGAATCACCCCATTGGCCTCCACCTGCCAACCTTGGAAAGAAATTCAGGGTAAGGACAAGTGAGTCTACAAATGCAGCTCTTTCTCCCAATCCCTCTCAAAACTCAAGTTTTGACTTCTGAGCTGTGAATAAGGATCTCATTCAGCCAAAGTTCCTTAAGGTTTTTTGCTGCACCCACAGGGGATCGTGTGCCGGCTTAGAAGGTTGCTATGGAACTTCAGCAGCCAACCACGAGGAAGGGAGGGGGAGCTGCCGCCCACGCAGAAGCCCCCACTTCTGGCTGGGGGCCTGCCTGGCCCTCCGCAGCCCTCTCCAGCGCTCTCCTCTCATCTGGCCCATTTCAGGCCTGTGCCACCAGCTGCAGACAGCCTGGCCTCCCGGGGCCCCACTCACCACTCACTCACCTCCAGGACTCACCAGCCCGTCTTGGCGCCACCCCACCCTGTCCCCTGCTCCCATGTTGCCTCCATGACCACATCTTTCCTTTCCTACAGCACACAGAGCACCGCTAGGGCAGGGACTAAAATCTTTCTCCTCTCCCATTGGGGGTAACTGACAAATGTACCTTGGATTTCTAAGCCGATTCCCTGAGGGCTTGTGTCGCGTGTATAAATCTGCAGCCAAAATGCCAGTGCCCCCAAACTGTCAGTTTCTTTTTTTTTTTTTTTCTTTAAAGCAAACTAATCTCCCTCTGAGCTCCTGTCTTCGGGAAATCAGACTGCCACCCTTGTCAAAAGTGTCCTGGGATGGGGGGATTAAGGAGCCAGGAAAGCTGGCATCTAAGGTGCAGTTTAACCAGCTAGCTGTGGGTCCTCAGGCAAGTAAATTCACCTCTCTGAGCCTGAGTGTATAAAGTGGGAATTGGTGTGCACGTATGCATACACATGCCCGAGATAATGGGTTACAGTGCTTTGTAGTTTGAGGCAGAGGGTAAGTATGAGCTATTGTGCTAATAATTGCAACAGAAAACTGAAGAGTATTTCCACATTTCTGCTTTGGGTTGTGTCTCCTCTGTATTCCCTCCCCCTCCATACGTTTTATTCTGAAGGTCAGTTCCATGATCAGTTACCAGAAGTGGCAGGCTGCAGGAGCTGTAATCCCAGCTAAGAAGTGGCTGGCCCATGGCTCTGAGTGACGGCTTCACAAACCTCACCACATTCCATTCTGTAACAGTCTCTGAGCTGCGAGCCAGGGCTCTCACCATCCCCATTTCACAGCTGAGCATACTGAGGTTCAGAAGGATGAAAGGACGCGCTCAGGATGCACCACTGCTAAGCCACAGATGAAATCCACACTCAGGTCCAGGAAGCAGGAGGGAGGAGCCGCACAGAAAGAAACATGAGCTGCCTTCAGGTTCAAAGCACAATTGTTTTGCTTTTGTTTTTAGACCTTCCGCGAAATGAACAAAACTCATCCCGAACAATGTCCACAGGCCCCTGATGGCTCCCCAGGCCTCACTGAAGCAGGGAAGGGTGTGCATCTCAGTCCACTTCCCCTGAGAATCCAAATTCCTCACTGTTTCTTTTCTTTCTTTTTTCTTTGTCTTTACTTATTCCAAATATGTTCAAAATGGAACTATAAAATACCATCATTTTATCCAAATAAGTAATTTTTAAAATTCCATCTTAGAAGAGCTTCTAAACATTTCCAAAGGCCTTTCAAACTTTCTCCCTGTAAGGCTTTGTACCACGCAACCAAATCCTTCCGGACTTGTTGAATGCAGAAAGTGAGAGAGCCAGTGAGTGGATGCTGGTGTTGTCTCTTGGCTTCCTCCTTCCTCCTCCCCCCACTGGCCCCCACCAATCTGTCTGGTGGATGCTGAGTGATCATTTTGCGGATGGCTTTGAACTTGGCTTCTCGAGGGGAAGCTGGTATGAGAAAATGAGAATCTCATTCAGATGGGCTTGCAGTTTTTCTTCCCCAGCGAATTCTTGTCTTATTTCCATCCCCCTTGATTCCTTTGCAAAAAACTGCAGCCGTCTTTTCTCCCTTCTTTGCCTTAGTTGAATTAACTTAATTAGGGCACTTGCTTTTGACAGTGCTGGGAGATTTTTAGATACTGAACTGTCCTCAGGAGACCACAGGAAGGCTGACGCGCTGTCTGCAATTATCAGGCTAATCACTCAGAACACACTCGTTTGTTTTATGTATTTATATCTTGGGATATAAACCTTGTTTCCATTTTTCTTTCATTCTGCTGTGTGTGCCTGGCAGAGTGAGGCACTGTGGGCAAGAGAAGAGCCCTGCCCTTATGGAGAGCAGCTGGCCAGACAGACATTAAACACATGATAACACACAGAAACATGTAATTACAAGGAGTGAAGAATGCAACAAAGAAATAATACTTTGAAATATTGCCTTCTCTTTCTGGAGTTATTTGGAATACAGCCAATCAGAGCATAGCTCTAAGACCAAGAGTAAGTGATGCCTTTTGAAATATTCTGTTTGAAATCAGAGCCCTTCCCCACTGCAGTCAATTGCGGACACAAATATTCCTTTTGTTCACAGACCGCATCCTGTGTTCCCCAAGGCCCCACCCTGAGCTGATCCCAGGATGACCTAGAAGAGGCAGGTTTTACTGAAATTGTTTCTAAAACTTGCGCTAAAGCTACAATATCTGAACACACGGTAAGGACACACATTTTCAAGTTTCTCTTTGGGTCACAGGTGTGCTGCTTTCTATATCAGTTTGTCAGGAAAACAAATCTTTTAGTGTCGGGAAGAAAAGCAGCAAGATGAAAAAGAAAAAAAAAAAGATATTTCAAGATCGGATTCTTCATCCTACTTTTCTGACTTGCCAGAAACTAACGACATTTTTCCTAGCAGTGACTGGCAACCACTCCGAAAGCTTCACCAAATTATTACTCCTTCCTTTATTTTTTTGAAAAAACAGGCAAGTGTATTTAGTTGTCATTGGTTACAACCAAATTTCTCTAAATATTTCAGTGCATCTCAAAATACTATATTGATAAGTTCAAGTCATAAAAAACTGCATTAGGAGTTTTGGAAAATTTAGTGGTAGGATTATGCATGTTTTTCTTCCATGTGAGTTCTCCTCTGAAGACATGTTTATTTAAAGAAAAATTGTGGTATTTGGAAGATTGAAGACTGACTTCTAAACTGTGCTGACTTCAAAAAGACCGACTTTCGGCCAGGCACAGTGGCTCATGCCTGTAATCCCAGCACCTTGGGAGGCTGAGGAGGGAGGATTGCTTGAGCCCAGGAGTTCAAGACCAGCCTGGGTAATACAGCAAGAAAAATTTTAAATTAACTGAGTATGGGTCACTTCTGTAGTCCCAGCTACTTGGAAGGCTGAGACAGGAGAATGGCTTGAGCCAGGGAGGTTGAGGCTGCAGTGAGCTATGATCATGCCCCTGCACTCCAGACTGGGTAGCAGAGTGAGACCCCATCTCAAAAAAAAAAGAAGACCTGCTTTTTTCTCCTTCTATCCAGTGCCATCGAATTAGCTGTTCTTGGAAGGGAGGGCACATCCCAAACTGGGGGTCACAAAGTGATTTAGGAGGTACATGTGGCATCAAAACCACAGATACACACACTGACCGAGCCATTCATTGTTAGTCCTTTGCTTGGCCCAGGAGAGTCCCCAGTGGGGACTAGTCAGTTTTCAGCACCTCCACAGTGCTGCCACCACCCTTTTTAATAGAGACAGTGTGTAGCTACGGCATCAAACTGGAATTTCCTAACATCAGCTTTCATTGTTTTTATGACCATTGCCTTCCACATAGGTCGAATGGCACTGGTTTTTCACTGATGGTCATGACTTGACACTCCCTTTTGAAAATAACTGTATGTTTTCAAAAGTGCGTCAATGTAAAAGAAAGGATTAAGTAAATAATGGCACAGATATGGCAGGTGAGATGCAAATGGCAGGTTTGGGGAAAAGGGCAATCAATAAAAATAAAAGTCAGCTTGGCTCTCCCGCTCTCCCAAAGCTGCAGCTCAGAGGAAAACTAAAATTAATTCCTTTTGCAGCATGATGGAGAAAAAAAGCATCCAGAAGGAAATTCATCAAACCATTAAAAGTGATCTCCCCCAGGGAAGGGGCTTGCAGTCAGGGGGAACACATTCACATTTCATTTTAAACACATCTGGATTATTTGAATTTTGTATTGCATAGAAGTTAACCCTTTGTCTGACATCTTGGTTATAAATGTTGTTCTTGGAATGCCTTTTGTTTATTGCCTTTGTGATCTCTTGGGCAGGCAAAACTTCTCAACTTCATAACATAAAAAAAAAAGAAAATCCATCTTTTCTTTATAGCGTCTGGGTTTCCAGTCTCAGAGCGGAAGGCCCCTAGATTGGTCCCTAGATTGTAACTACAGTATCACACATTTCTTGCAATACTATTATGATTATTGTGTTACTTGTATTTAATTCTTCTAGAATTGATTTCTGTATCCATGGACCATTGGTTCCATTTTCATGTTCTCCCATTTGTCTTGAATATCAGCTATCTCCATATATACCTTCTGAGTTCTAAGGGCAGTTACATATCACTTCCTGCTTCACTAATCTAGTTGCCTGTCATGACACCAATACTGACTTGGTTACAGGACCTTTAGAGCCTGTACTAATACCTGGATAGGTAAATCCTCCATCACTCTTCTTATTTTTCACATTTCCTAGCTATTCTGAAGGCATCTCTTCTTCCATATGAACTCTAAGACTATATTTTTATTTGAGTATGCATTCTCTCAATAATTTAAAAAAAATAAAATATTTTATTATTTAAAAGGGGGCCGGGTGTGGTGGCTCATGCTTGTAACCCCAGCACTTTGGGAGGCCGAGGCGGATGGATCTCTTGAAGTCAGGAGTTTGACACCAGCCTGGCCAACATGGCGAAACTCTATCTCTACTAAAAATACAAAAATTAGCTGGGCATGGTGACGAGCACCTGTAATTCCAGCTACTCAGGAGGCTGAGGCAAGAGAATCGCTTGAACCTGGGAGGTGGAGGTTGCAGTGAGCCGAGATCGTGCCACTGCACTCCAGCCTGGGTGACAAGAGCAAAACTCCATCTCAAAAAAAAAAAAAGTTGGGGGAGGCGGCACCACCAGATACTGGTGAGGACAGGAGCACCGAGAGCTCTCACTCATGGTTGGTGGGAATGCAAAATGGTGCAGCCACTTTGGAAGACAGTTTCACAGCTTCTTGGAAAGCTACACATATTCTTTCCATACCACACAGCAATGGTGCTCCCTGATACTTACCCAGAGGATTTGTTTAGAGCAGCTTTCATCATAATTGCCAAAACTTAGAATTCACCAAGATGTCCTCGGGTTGGTGAATGGATGAACTGTAGTATGTCCAGGCACTGGAGTATTATTCAGTACTAAGAAAGGAATGAGCTATCAAGATAGGAAAAGATGTGGAGGAAACTTGATGGCATATTACTAAATGAAAGAAGTCAGTCTGAAAAGCACACACACTGTATGATTCCAGCTCTATGACCACAGTAAGGAGGCACAAAAAGAAGAAAGAAAAGATGCTCAAAAGACACAAACAAACACAACTAGGGAGGCGAGTGTCCCGCTCTGGTGGTGGGTGTTGATAGTAGGGGAGGCTGTGCCTGTGTGCAGGCAGGGGTTTATGGAAAATCTCTGTGCCTTCTACTCAGTTTTGCTGTGAACTTGAAACTGCTCTTAAAAAAATAAGGTCTTTTTTTTTTTTTAAAGGAGGGAGGGATCTTTTAAATTATCTCTTTCTTTTATATCAAAAGCTAAGCTATGCCAACATCTGAAACAGAAAGTGGCTGAGGGTACATCTGTCACTTGGACCTCTTCTGCTCACAACCTCCCTGAACTGGTGGCCAGGGAAGGCAGTGGGAGGGGAGGACCAAGTCTCAAACTCCAGAAGCCCCACCTCCCTGGGCCCAGCTCCTCTGCCAAGCCCCCTCAGGTAAGCCAGCAGGGAGGCGGTGGGGGGCTCTATAGAGTGAGCACTTCTCAGCCAGTTTCCTGGCTAGGAGCCCAGCAATTCTTGCTAGAACCCTGTGGATGTGGTGCCAGTTTGAATAAGAGTCAGCTCTGGCTGATTCTTGCAGACAAAGTGAGGTGGAGCTCTCTCTTTGAGGCTCTACCGTGCACAGGACTGCAGGGGGGAAATCGCTCTCAGGAAGGACAGAAGGAGGAAAATGTTGACAGTACAGATAAAAGGGGTCAAGTTCACGGGACTTTGACCATGTCCCAGGCATTGTGCTGTGCCTGTGCTCCTGTCATCCCCCCATTCTACGGACAACTATTTAGAGAGGTTAATTCTTTCATCCATGACCACCCAGCTTACGGGGGCACTTGGAGCTCACCTGTCACTCCAACCCCTTATCACTGCTCAGTGCAAGAGTAAGGCAGTACACTGCCGGCCCCACCCTGGAGGAAAATACTCGGCTCTGAATCTGCACCTCTCCCATGTGGATATTTACAAACAAAAGAACTCAGTACTTCCAGCCATGAGTGTTGCAAATACATACACAAAAATGACTGAGCATGATTCATCATTTGAGAAGCAAAGGGGATAATGCTGCATTAACTATGAGAGTTTGCATCTTCCAGCAGACAAAACAAAAAACAAAAAACAAAAAAACAAAAAAAAAACTTTCTAAATGTTTTTGCATCCAACCCAGTTCCGTCCAACTCTTTGCCATTGTTTAAAAGATGTTGAAGCTTCCAAGTGCACAGCTCAGGAAAGTTTTCAACCCGTCCCATCCTGTGTGTCGCAGCGCAAAGTCCTCGTCCAGAGAAGACAATGGCGAGAAACAAATCCAACATCCTGGGCTGCTTTTCCTTTCCCCACTTTTTAAAAGTTTGGTGTCCAAGTCACTTGACAAACCCAGACCCTAGCAATGATACTTTGTGCAGCATTCTGGGATCAAAATATAATTTCAAAAATAATATATTTTCTGACATGCCCCACGAAAAAAATTACTGGTTTCTTCCCCCTAAAAGGATTTAGATGGAATAACATCTGTGCTGAGAATATTGTGAATATGTTCAACTGACAGGCAGTCTCTAAGGCACTCCACTCATTAATGTGCTGTGCATAAAATTAAAACTTGAAATATCTTTTTAAATGCATTTTGAATCATTTAAGCAATTCTCCTGCAAAGAAACTATTGTGCTGAAATAATATATTTGGAGCAAGGAATATGAAAGCTATTAAAATGTCTTAGACCCCCCTGCCTTTCGTGGGAGAGGAAGAAGGGGGGAAATGCTCTCTCTGATTTGAAACAGGCTCTGCATAAAATATACCCACCCCACCTCACCACCTCCCAAAAGAAAAATCTACTCTGAAGTAACACTAAGAGTTTGACTTAAATCTACAGGAGCCAAGGAACATGAAGTTGGGTCTTTCTATTTCTCCTGCTTCCACTGTGCGTGGCTGAGCTGGGGAGAATCTCAGTGAGGGCTGTGAGGGCCCAGATGTGGTGGGCACCTTCCCTGGGTCTGCAGCACTCACAGCTGTGAGCAAGAACCCCTAAAAGAGGGAGGAAGGGAAGACAAAGATTCAAAGATAGGGCCTTGTTTTGCTCCCGCCTTGTCCTGATTTCTGCAAACACTTTCAACACTCAGGACGCCAGTCAACTCGTGGGTTCTTTGGAGCCTGCTGGCATGAGTGTGTGCTGGGAACAGCAGCCTGATACTTCCCCAACATCCCCCATTCTCTCACTCATTGTCTCATTCATCTAATACTTGTTGAGTGCCAACCAAGAGCCATCACTGTCCTGCACTCTGAGAGTTCAGTGTTGTGAAAACTCAACTGTGAAAACCCGCTAGGAAGGCATGCTGTCAGAAGAGGACAGGGTGGCACAGAAATGGGATGAGCATCTGGCCTGGTCTGGGAAGGCTTCCTGGAGGAAGTGACAGCAGAGTTGTATTCTAAGAGAAGAAGAAGAAACAGAGAGTGTATGCCAGGCATAGGGGTGGCAAGTGCAAAGGCGCTGAGGTGGGAATTTGCCTGAAGTGTTTCCTAGATGGGAACGAGGCCAGTGTGGCAGGAGCACAGATTGTGAGGAGGGGCTGAGAGAGTGGAAGGGCGAGGCAAGGTAAATGGGTCAGCCCAGGCAGGGCCTGTGTCCACCATGAGAAACTCCACCTTACCCTAAGAGCAAACACGTTGCCCTCAGCAAGCACAGGCAGCTCACGACTGTCCAGCCCTCCCTGCCGGGTGGAGGGCAGTGGAAGGGGTTGTGCAGCCATGCAGGGCCGGGTGGAAGCTGACCAGGTTGGGGAGGGGGTATGAACTCTCTACTTCCCACCCCAGTGCCTGTGACCATGGTTCCCTCTGCCAGGGCCACCATCCTCCTAGTCGCCATCCTTTGTGTCTCAGATACAGCAGCACGTCCCCTTGACCCCTCAGCTGTGCCAGGATAGGGCACATCCTCAAGGAAGCTGTGGGCCCCTCCTTCAATGTCCATGTGGAACTGGACACCACCATCCACCCCACAGGCCAGGAGCCCCTGGAGTCTCAGGCTAGGGCATATGTACCACCATTCCCTCATCACCCCCTGTACCCCATGGGGCCCACCACCCACTGGAGCTGGCAGAAAGAAAGACTCATAACAATGGGACAGTGCTAACTTGCTTGCTGCTGTACATGCATGAGTGACACTCACAAATATTTGTGAATGAATGCATGAATAAATGAAAGGATGAATGAATGAATTTTACTGTGAACTGAACTGGACAAAGCACAGAATTGTGCACCTTTAAAGCTTCCAGAACTGATGACACCAAGGGTGTCTGACACTTCTCTGGTTAGGAAGCTGAGGTTCTAGGAGGCTGCCAAGTTGCCAGAGCCACCTCTGATCACCTGACCACACCTGCAACCACAAGCACTGAGCATTCCCTCTCCGCGGCCCAATTCCTCATGCACCTGCTATCACCATCCCCCAATCTCCAGCACCTCCCACAGCGTCTTGTCCTCTATCATCCCCACTCCCCTGCCACTCAGACCCTGGAACTCACTGTCACCACTAGCAACCCATTGAGAAAGAGATTCAGTTACAGCCCAGGAGGGTGCCTAGAAATTCACCAAGAGGTTGCAACAACGTGATCTGGCAGGAGAGCAAGGAGTGGGAGAGATGGGAGGTGCCCTCTTGGGCCAGTGAGGCAACTGGCCAGGGTGGGTGCCTTTATACTTTAGAGACAGGCTGTCTGTGCTCACCAGACCTGGGGTGAACTCTTTATTTCACTAATTTTAAAACACACATTATTTCACAATTTAACTTCTCTGAGATTCAGATGCAACTCATGATTGATTGATGGATATTGGGTTTAAAGGCTCAAGTGATGACAGACACCTGGATAGCCTGGGAGGTTCACTTTCTCCCTCTTTTGCGAGGTTAGCAAGGAGGTAGCTCCACACGACTGAGTTGTCTCCAGGGAGAACAGACTGACACCAGCTGCTGGGCATGAGGCTGCCTGCTCTACAAGGTCACTAACAGTGGATTAGACATCCCTTGGCCTCCATCCCTATGCTTGGGTAGAGCATTACAGAGCAGGATCCTCTGCCTGAGCCCTTTCTGAGGTGCTCCGCATCCAGCTGTGCCCAGCCCTGCATACCTCCCATGCAGCAGCAAGAGCCCAGGGATCATGTGTGCCTGGCTACTTCTCCACCAAGTCTTCCTGCAGCAAAGTCAACTTTAAGTGTACTGATATGCAAGCCCCCTTTCCATGCCATGGTGTTTTTATGGTACATAAGGCAATAGTGTCTAATAACCAAAGACATTTTAGATTTCATTATAGGCAGTGATCAGCTGTCCTGGGCCAGTAGCACAGCCATCTTGGGCCTCAGTTTCCTCATCTGCCTTATGGGATAGTGTCCACCTTGGATTCATTTTAAAACTCCAGAGTATTGCAGGTGCACGATGCTGGCACACAGTAAGTGCCCAACCAATATTGACGATCCTGGATGAAGAACCCTTGACTCTACTTTAACTTGGGCTGCAGCAACTAAAATTTGCAATCCTGTATAGAAAAGGCCAATGCTTTTTTCTAGTCTTTCCCAGAATTTTTTTCTGAAATCCCTGTATCCTGGGGAAGCTCTACAGAGAAATAATGTCTGCCATTTTACAAGTAAAATGAATTGCATAAGAGAGCCCAGTGAAAATTGAGATGTTTTCTGCACCAGGCTGGGCAGGTTCCTAGGAAGAGTCGCAACGTTCCAGGCAGATATTTCTGGGAAGATCCCCAAGGCAGGTGAAATCTCACAGTCCTGCTTAATTTCTCCTTGGAAATTAAAGTGGTGCTAGCATTTGTGATAATCCCCAAACATCTTCCTACCTAGCATTTCTAAAATTCTCCCCAAACCTGTTGAGCAAACAGTCATGCATTTCTCCCCTAACATCTCTATCTTTCAGTCTTTCTATCCTTCCTGTTTCCAATATTTGTACCTCCAGGGAAGACCCATTCGTGAAACATAACCCGTGCACTTCACACGCATGAGGCTTGGTGAGGATGTGGCCCTCTCTGCTCCAGAAGATGCTACTACCCTCCCATAGCACAGGTTGGTCTCTGTCCTAAGACATTTCATGCACCGAGTCGCTGGCTCCTCCCTGAGCCCTGAGGTGGGTACCATTATCATGCCCATGTTATGGGGAAAACCGAGGTTGAAAGAGGCTAGGGGGCTGGCCTGAGTGCTCGCAGCCAGGGACTGGCAGGGCTGGGATGTGGAGCCAGGTTCGTGAGGCTGAAGGACCCCCCACTGGAGCCATCAAACCACATTCAGCCCCTCCTCCACGCTGCACCCTCAGCTCCTGGGGGAGGTCAGAGCTTATTGAGCCAGGACCGTTGCAGTCCCAGAGTTTGTCTAACCGTTCACAGGCTGGTCACATCCCTCCCAGAGCCTGTTACGCTGAGCATTTGGTTTGTGTGTTTGGTTTGAGGTCTCCTCCCTCAAGGAAGACTTCCTGGATTTAGAAACCTGGACCAGGGGCCCCTTCTCACTGTGCCCTTGAGATTCTGTCCAGGCACTCAGCAGTCTGTAGTGTGGGTGTTCGTATCCATGTGTGTGCCCCTGAATTGGTTTACTAGGGCTGCCCTAACAAATTAACACAAACTGGATAGCTCAACACAATTAGCATTGTGATAATCCCCAAACATCTTCCTACTCAGCATTTCTTCCCTCACATTCCTGGGGCTGGAAGTACAAAATCCAGGCATCAGCAGGGCTGTGCTCCCTCCAGAGGCTCCAGTGGAGGATCCTTCCCAGCCTCTTCCAGCATCTGGGGGTTGCCAGCAATCCTTGGCTTGTGGCCGACTCACTCCAATCTCTGCTTCCATCTGTACATAGCCTTCTTCCCTGTGTGTTTGTGTCTCTGTGTCTGCAAATGGTCTCCTCATAAAGACGTGTTACTGGGTTAGGACCCTGATAATCCAGTATGACCTCATTTTAATTTAACTAATTACATCTGCAAAGATCCTATTTCCAAATAAGATCACACTCAAGTTCCAGGCGGACAGGAGTTGGGGAAGGGAGCGCCATTCAACCCAGTCCGCCCACTTATAATTGCCTTTTGAGAGCAGAGCCGGTGTTGATTGATCTATGTTGGCTGTCACCAAGTGTTTGATAAATAATTGGATGCATGCGTGCATTGGGCTTAGAAGTGCTGATTCTTCCTAGCGAATGTCACAAGACTCTAAACCTGCCCAGCCTGTGAGTGCCTTTAACACCAAGAGGGAATCTTTGCTCCCCTCTTAGGTCTCTTTTTAAGCTGGCAGCAGAAATATCTACCCCCACTCTGGGACTGCTGTGAGTGTTGAATATAACGTGCAAGGGTTCTCAACAGGTTTGGGGAGAATTTTAGAAATGCTGGGTAGGAAGATGTTTGGGGATTATCACAATGCTAGCACCACTTGGTGTGCAAGGGAAAAGGCTTTCCGACAACATACAAGTCAGTCAGGACCCCAAAGCAAAGTCCCCACCCCAAGGACTTGGGAACAACCCACTGGATGTGCCTGTCAGTGAGAATCCTGCTTCAAATTATCTAAGCCTGGAACCACCTTCCCTTTCACATGTAAGTACAAGGTCTTCTCACACATAAAAATACACAGTGTTGTCTGTGCCACTTTATTTGGCTTTAGTTTCTCTGAAATAAAACTGCTGGATGCATTCAGTGAAAACCAAGAGTTGTTTCACAAAATCACATCACCAACAGCAATGTCACTGTGGTAGCTGAGTGGCCAATATACTCCACTCTGAGTCAACGGCATCTGGGGTGGCACAGTGTCAGGGTGGCACAGTGTCAGGGTGGCACAGTGTCAGGGTGGCACAGTCACGAGGTGGCACAGTCTGGGCGTGGCACAGTCAGGGGGATCCCACCCACAGGTCTGGCCACCTGCCCACCCCCCTTGTCTCGTAATGTAGCAAAGCCTGGAGGATTCCATGCCCATCATTCTATTTTCTTAGTTTATATTACTTCCCTCTTATTTCTCCTTGATTTCCTAGCTCGGGCATTATATTATCTCTGAATGTTATCACAGGACAATGAAGGGGATGATACAGAGTATCTGTTCTAAAGCAGGAGTGCCAGCATGGCCAGGGCAGAGAGCCACCTGGACAATGAGTGACAACTGGCAATCCCCCCTGGTTTGGCCACAGGGCTCCCGCAGGGGCATCCTGTTTATTTGGGCATCCTGATGAGAGACCAGAGCCAGGAGCAGTGGGACCCAAGGGTCCTCTGAGCCCAGGTCCTTCACTGGGGCCAAAGCAGAACCAAGAAGATGGAGCTGCCTTCCCTGAGCACACAGTCACATAGAGACAGGAGGGGGGCTCAGGCGGGGCTGCCCCTCCCTTCAAGCAGAGGCCTCAAGGACAACAGGGGACCCTGTGAACTCCAGGAACTCAAGATCAGTCTTGAAGAGTGAGGACCATGTGGATGTAAAACGGATTTTGGGAAGAACCAGCAAAGGGCCAGAGGCGGGCCGAGCCTCCCACACTGGGTCGGGAGTGGGCTGGACGACTGAGCTGAATGGTCAGGTTGTCTCAGTGCCACCAAGGACAGCCCTGAGCCCAGGTTTCCACAGGCCCCCAGCACAGTGGACTCACCTGCAAAACATCTTCTGCATTCAACTCAAAAGAAAAAAATATATATTTTCCTGTAAAACCTGTTCTGATTATGGCCAGCGTGGTAAAGCCAATTGTCCCAGGAGATAAAAGCAAAATTGCACTGGGTCACCCTTTTTCCCTGAACAAGGAGCAGTGAACGCATCGTGCTGTGACAGGGTCTTAAATACAAGATAAAGTGGAAGTGACAGCTGAGTTAGAGGCAAACGAGAGTCAGATCGTTGCGCATCTATAAATCAGGGAAACTCACCTCAGGCAGAGCCACGGAGTCATTCTGCTTTAATCCAGTCCAAATGTTGTGGTGTCTGCCCCGATCTTCGGGAGGCTCCACTCATGGCATCCAGCCCCAGCCCCTGGTCCCACCTCAGAGCCACCTGTGACATAGATTCCACCCCCTCACCCCCCGCCAATGTCCCCAGGCCTCCACACCCCAGCAGCACAGGTTTGCCTGCTGCACCTTGGTCGTCCCTTCAGGAACCAACGTGCCTCACTCTGGATCCATGTGGCTGGAGTGGCCGCGGGGTCCCAGTCTGTCCGTCAGCTTCTGTCCTCTGACCATGGTGACCATGGTGGCACAAGACCCACAGCAGTGCAGTCAGAGCAAAACCTGAGACATGCAGAGGAGCAATGGGGAGGACAGCAAACTCCATCCAACTTGGAGACTGGAGCGGCCAGCGGCCACCCCAGAGGGACCTGCCTGAGATGGGCCAGTGCAGGGGAGCACAGAGTCAAGAAGACCTGGTTCTGATGGCATCCCTTGAACCCCTGGATGCAGCCTTACCTGAAGCCTCTGGACTCTTCAAACATGAGAGCTAAATGATCCCCTGTCTTCATGCAAAACTGATTTGAGCTGACTATCTAACACTTTCAGGTAAGACAGTCCTGGCTGACACATTCTCCTCATTTCTCCCATATCCCCTGTATCTTTCTCTCCAACCCAAATGCTACTTCTCTGGCCTGGGCGTCATCAGCACGCATCTAGACATCAGCAAACCCCCATCTAGGCCCCGACCTCCAGTGTTGCTTCCCAGCCCATTCTCCAGGCCAGAGGCACCTATATAGAACAGGTCACAGTGTGCCCCTCCCAGACCAAAGCCATTCAAAGGCACCCAGCTAGGACAAAGGCCCAGCTGATTAGCAGGACAATTGTAGGGTTCTTATATTCATCGGGGGTCTTTGGGAGACTAGCAGCGGGCTTCCTTTCTTCTTGGAGGTTCCAAATTTCCTCTGATCCAGGAGGACTTGCAACTTCCTTGGGTGAATCTAGGTAACCCCAAGAGCTTGGAGCTCTGGACCTCTCTTCTATCATGGACAGTGTCAAGGCATCACAAAAATTTCATAAACCCAAGAATCTCAACTTGCTCACTCTCTTTTTCTCTCCCAATCACAGAGGGGAAAAAAAACCCTACAGGTCAGTGAGGCTGACTGCAGATCACAGCCCCTCAAATCTGTACCTGCTGAAGTCCCCCCAGATTCCCATCCCAGCGCCCCCACTGATCCTCTGCAATGATTAGACGGTCAGGAACTGGGAGCTGTGGCAGCTGCGATTCTCATTAACTGAGTTTAAAAGACCTGGCACATACGGAGCTGCTCTATAATCACAGTGCCAGCAAATCTCTGAAATAATAGATATTTCCAACTTAGCCTTCTGGATTTCATAGAGCCCCCAAGCTTTCATTTAAAATCCATTTTATATGAAGTTATCTGAAAATGAACAATAGGAGTCTCAAAGAGATGTCTCCCCAGACACGGTGTGAAGGCTGCTGAAAGAGATCAATCCACAAATCCATTTGCCTTTCACATGAAACACACGGTGTCTCAGTGGCTCTCGTCTCCACATCCATGATAGGAAAAGAGCTCTCCTTGCCATGAAGATGGAGACTACAGTTCTTAACCACTCATGCCATTTCATGTCCTGGGTGAAGTGTCCATCCTCAGAATGGATAGAACAGCCTTCATTGGACAAAGCAGGTACCCACCAAGGGCCCACTATGTGCTGAGCACTCTCCAGGTGGTAGGGCCTGGAGTGAGACTTTGACCCCAGACCACCCACTCTGGGACAGCCTTGCCCATTGTTCACTCTGTGTTCCGACCTACACCACACGGGGAGCTAGGCACACGGTAGGCCCTTAACAAACACCCACAAAATTTCATTTGAAATGCCTTTCACTCAAGTCTCAGAGGGAGAGAGTGGGAAAACACAGAAAATAGCAATGCCATTCACTCTCTTTATAATCATTCAAATTGTTGAGACTGTTGTTTGGGAAATGACACATTCCTGTCCACTATCCATCTAAGGGGCCTAGACGGATATATTCCAGGCATATTTGAAATTAGTCTTATTGACGACTAAGGGCATCTGGACCTTGGTTTCCATCTTTATAGCTGTGTGACCATGAGCAAGTGGCTCAACTTCTCTGATTCCATATCCACCTCTGCAAAATAAGAATGATCATAGTCTATGTCATTGGGCTATTATGGGGATGAAATGCAATGATGCTTGGGAATTACTTGTTATTGAAAGTGCTTAATAAATTTCAGCTATTACTTCTGCTATGGTGATCATCAGATTGACAGCTCAACCATGTACACAGGAGTACAAATTTCCCTAGTGCCACCCAGTTGAGTAAATGAATGAATGGATTTTGTAATTTTATGGAAAAGAACCTCCTTCCTCCCACTTCTACCCAATGATCCAGTTTTCTTTCCAAACCTTCTGTCTGACCCTCCATGGGCCACAGAGTCCTCCCCATTGCCATCCCAGTTAAGTAAAATGGTCTGGAATCCTAGAAAATTACTGCACTTAAATGCCCAGTCAAGTTCAGTATTTGTGACTGAAACCTACATCTAACCTTTCAGAGGCAAAAGCTCCATTCCCCGACTGTCCACATTTCCAGCCAGGCTCCTTCCCAGGCATGGAAACTTCAGGGCAGATGGAAACGGGCTGCCCATTGCCAAAGCTCAGAATACCCTCTCCACCTTCACCACTAATGGCACCTGAAGAGGGCTCCCGGGCATTTCCCACCTTCAGTGGCCAGGACCACAGAGCGGGATTCACACTTGGAAATCTAAGTTGGTTCTTTTCCCCTGGCACCAGCTGACTATCTCTTCACACAGGGATTGGGCTTTTCTCACCTCCTAAAAGCTGGCTTGAGAGATGTCAGGAGAAGGGAGCAGGATGAAATCCACCCTCAGCTTGGTGCGCAGCCTCTCATTGGGGCAGCATTGGATAATTAGGCCAAATAGAGGGCAGGCTTATGAGGGAACTTCCTGGGTGCAGCAGGAGGGGTGCAGCTTTGTTCTTCTTCAGCAAGACCCAGAGAGTGATGCTAATTGTTACTTTAGGTGTGTGGAGTGGAGACTATTTGTGAAGCAGGAGGGGAGTTCGTGGGCTGTGACTAAAGAGGGCACAATGAGTGTGAAAAGAGAAGAAACTCTGGGTCCCTTAAGCTGAAGCTCAGTTAAGCCATCAAATACATTCCCTACAAATTGGCACTTTCAGCTCCAGCCTCCATGCTTTTGTTGTGCAGTCGAGGTAATGATCACCCGTGCTGTGAGAAAGGCACGCAGGCTGGCAGAAACCACTCACGGCACAAAGCATTCTTTGGTTTAAAAAAAAAAAATCATGAAATAAAAAAGAAAGCTGTTTGAGCTTAAAAACTAAAAAAGAAGCGGTTGGCTCCAGTTGTCGACATGTTTTATAAAGCAACAGCAAAATGAAAAAAATAAAAAATAAACTGTCCCAGAGAACTGAGAGAGGGCCAAAAATATTAATACATGGGAACATGGCGAACCTTCTGCAAGCTGTAAATATTTTCTTAGTTTCCCACGTGTAGTCAGCAAGTACGGCAGTTCTTTTTCTCTCTCCGCTCTTCCTGTTGGAAATCTATGTGGAATAACAATTTTGCCAGAAAAAAAAATATATTAGGTTGAAGAAATTGTGTCTGCCAGGGGCTCATGAATTGGTTTCATATATCAGAGGGAGGGGGTTTCAACCCCCAGAGCGAGGAAAATGGAGGAGGATATACAAAACAAAGAAAAAGACCACCAGAGCTTAAAACAAAAAATAGAGTTTGATGTATGTGAATGTCTCAACTTGCTGAGCATGGGGCATGGACCAGTGAAGAAATTCACTGAGGGTGGGGTGGCACCGAAGGTTCAAGATGCCCAGCTCAATTTGAATTTCAGACAAGTGAGTGATTTCTTAGTAGAAGTACAGTACAGCCCCATGCAAACTCGAGTTTAACTGGGCATCTTGTATTTTTATTTGCTGAAGCCAGCCCTACCGTCAAGTGGGAGACGTATTTCAGTGGTTGGAAGAGGGGCTCCCGGTGGTTCTGCTAACGAAGGATTGATAACGCACATCCTGATTGGACAGAGCAAGCTTGTGGCTCTGTTCATAGTTGGTTGAAACAAAGGAGTCTCAGGGGAGACCCAGAAGGTGGGCGTCTCAGGGTGTCTAAGTCTGCGTGTCAGCTGCAGTGACATATGGCAGGTTCCAATATGGCCCCACCAGTGCTGCCATAAGGCAAAACTTTGCCTTTTACAGATACCACCTCAGAAAAAGCTTGACCTGCACTGCTTCCTCAACCCTCACTTACTGCCGAAATTGACAGTCATGCTTCAGCCTTGAAAGTCATCTCGGAAGATAAAGGCATCTTCCCTAGTTACCAGAGTGAGGAAGACCCGGAAATGTCGGCTCCCCATCTTCCTCAGGAGTTCTGCCCCTAGGAAGGAAGGAAGAAGGGCTGCCCTCCGAGGCCAGGGTTCCTCACCGAGCCAGTTTTCCCTTCTCGAAAATAGTCACAAAGCCCTCTGCAAGGGGTTGCTGTGACCATCTGTATGAGGTCCTTCTCACATTGCTACAAAGAAATCCCTGAGACTTTTATAAAGAACCTCTTTTTATAAAGAAAAGAGGTTTCATTGGCTCATAGTTCTGCAGGCTGTACAAGAAGCACAATGCTGGCATCTGCTTGGCTTCTGGGGAGGCCTCAGGAAGCTGCAATCATGGCAAAAGGCAAAGGGGAAGTAGGTACATCACAGACCAGATCAGGAGCAAGGGCCGGGGGAGGGGCCACACACTTTTAAACATCCAGATCTCGCAAGAACTCACTCACAATGGCAATGACAGTACCCAGGGGATGGTGCTAAACCATTCATGAGAAATTCACCCCCATGATCCAATTACCTCCCATCAGGCCCCACCTCCAACCCTGGGGATTAGAATTCAACATGAGATTTGCTGGGAACACAGATCCAGACCCTCTCACCATGAAATCAGAGCAGGCAGGGAGGTGCCCCGTGGGGGCTAGCGAATGCTGGTGCCCTGAGGGTGACCAGGACAGCCTCAGCCTCAGGGCAGAGTCCAGAGGAGCAGTCCCTGGTGAGTGCAGCTCTGGGTCCTCTCTCACCTCTTGAGAAAGAGGGAACCCAGCCTTCGCTGGGGACAGCCTCCAGCCACTGGTCATCCACAGCCTCTCCTTCAACACTGACATGCTCAAGAAGCAAACTCCGCTTCCACCCAAAGCCACATTTCCATCTCCCCACATCTTCCCCCAAATCTTAGTGTCTTAGATTGAGGTACCTGCCTGCACCCTGGCGACAAATGTGATAAACCAGGAGTGAAGTCCTCCATTGTTTGGGAGCCCTGCTGTCAGGCCCCTGCAGAGCTCTCAGCCTCTGCTCCTCTCAGCCTCTGCAGATCCCTACAAGTGGGAGGTGTAGTCAGGATCCCCTTTTCCAGATGAGGAAATGGGGGTTCAGAGTTGTTAAGCAATGTGCACAAGGTCATTGAGATGGCACATGGCAAACCCGAGACCTGAGCTACATCGGATCCCAAAACCTGGACATTTGTCCAGTACTCTACCCATTTCTAGTCCTGGACTCAGGCTACCCTGTGCAGATATTGCCAAGGAGAATGAAGAAGACTAGCAAACTCTTACTCATCCTTGAAAACCCAACTCACTCATCACCTCCTCTGTCCTCTTCTGTCTCAACTGGGGCTGGCTCTGAATCACATATACCCTATGACATTTCATATATAAGGCTGCGTTATCATTTAGTTGCATTCACATCTGCTTACCTGCTAGATCACACTCCTGGAGGACGCAGAGTGCTTGCTTCTCCATTTCTGCACCCATTTCATTTCCGTGGAACCCTCCAGCTGCACTGGCCTCGTTTGCTTTCTTCAAACACCCCATGCTGGTTCTGCCTGGAGAACTATACCCCGCACCACCCGCTCCGCGGGAAGTTCTTCTGATCTTCCACACCAGATGTTTACCCGCATGTCTCCTCCTCAGAGAAACCTTCCCTGACCGCCTGTTTAACATAGCCCCGCAGCCCCTGGCCTGTCCCTGCCCCCGCTGGCCTCATGCCCTGGTGTGACTCTCTTCCTAGCGCATCATGCCTCTCTCCCTGGCACGAGGTCACACGTGCATTTGTTTCCTGGCTTCATTATCTGTCTTCCCACTCGATGTGCCAACTCCAGGGAAGCAGAGATGTTGCAGATCTGACTCCCTCCTGGCACCAGACACATCAAAAGCTTTCAACACACATCCATAGGATGAAGGAACCCTCAGTGTCTGGCACTGTTAATGAATTTAGTCTTAATTAATCATCTTAACAGAAATGCCTCAAAACCTCCCAAGGAGGAAAGCAGAATTTGTTCTTACTACATAATGGATCATTCTTCCTAGCCATCCACTTATTTCCTCCCAGAATATCATCCCCTCTGTTGTAAGAATGGTGACCTTGGAGAACAGTCCAGGAAGAAAACCCCAGCTTCCTGCCTAGAGATCTGTCCACCCTCTTGCTAGCCCACTAGCTTGCAGTTGGCTCAGCCGTGGGTCAGGGATGTTATATATTCATTAATTAATCAATTCAGCTCCAATGCCAGCCTCTGCTTGCCCACTCACTAATCCAGCTGAGGGACAGTCGGGACCACCCCAATACTGGGCGTGGGCCAGGCATTGCCAACAACCAAGAAAAGCAACATGTGCTATGAGGGAAAACACACCAGCTGAGCCCCCCTCTAAACACTGCACAAAAGTACAAATCTGTTGATAAGGGAAGAGGCCATGGAGATGAACCAGGGAGAGTCTCAGATACCTAAGTGGTGGATACACACACTGGCATCCTCCCAGACCAGTGCCCTGGTAATTATCTAGGAGGTAACATGTAGCTCAACTGAATCATGCTTTCTCCTCTCTCAGTCCCCCAAGGCAGGCTCTGGACATCTGCTCATCTCATGGCTGCTAAGTCAGAAAAATGTCCCCCTACCTCGTGCAGATGATTCCCTTGCTGTTGTCTCAGAGCCGTTTTCCAGCTCTAGGTCCACAACAATGGGGTATGGCGGAAACCTAGGGGGTCAATGAGTCAATCAACAAACACTGGCTGAGCACCCCAACTATAGAGTGATTACTGCTTATAGGCAGGGGAAAAGAGTGTGGCGTGGTGGAGTCCGGAGGTAACATTATCTGTGAATTTCATTTAGGGATTGTTACAACGAGTGGACGCCAACTAAAATGCATATTTTCTCCAAAGACATGTGCCGTAATATTTACAGCAGCACTTTGGTGGTGGCCAAAAACTCAATGCAACGTCCATCAGCAAATACTGTTCAGGAGCAGAAATGAACGCTAGGGCCACTCACAGCAATGGGGATGCTCTGTCAATCGTGACATTGGGCAAAGGCAGCCAGGCACAAAGGAGAACATCTGGTTGGTTCCACGCACACAAAGTTCAAATCATGGCAAAGCTAATCTTTGCAGAGGGAAGTCAATGAGAGCCAAGGAGGACGATGACTCTGGGGGCCGCTGGGGCAGGCTGGCAATGATTTGTTTTCTAATCTCCAGGTGGTGTTTACAGGCGAGCCTTCTCTTTGACATACTCAATTAAGCTCTGTACACTTGAGAGTTTGTCCACTTGTAGGTGTGCATACTTCCACTGCGGATTTAAATTTTCAAAGAAGGTTAGAGTGTTAGGTCTGAAGGTTTCCCCCAGGTTTTCCGCAGAGGAGCAAATGGGCTGAGAGGTGGACGAAGGGCCCAAACGTGAGCAAAGGATGGCAGCAAGCTCGCCCCCAAGCGACGCGGCGAAAGCACAGCGACCCCACCCTCGCCAGGTGCTGCGCCATCTCCGCCTCCGAGTCCTGCGTTGCCTGGCAACCGGTCTTCCAGGAGACGCGAGACGCCGAGCCCAGGGCCAGAGCTAGCCGGGCGCACGGAGCCCCCAGGCCTCATGGCGCAGAAACCGCTCAGCACAGCGGCGGCTGAACGCATGAACCTTGTGGCTCAGGATGAGATCTGGTAACGCCTGGGATCCGGTAACGCGGTGGGCTCTTATTCCCACCTGAAGTGTCCACACCTGGGGTCTCAGTTTCCCCACCAAGTCCAGGAGGTGGTCAACCACTAAACTCGAGGGGTGTGCGCTGAGGATGGTCAGGGGCCTTGAGGAAAGGGGTCAGTGTTAGGGACATGAGAGCGACAGGAGTGCCTTTCTCCCTTTCCTTCTCCCTCTCCTGTTGGGCCCACCAGGAAGACGTGAGAGATCGGCTTTCAACAATCAGCACAGATTTGCTTGTTGAAATCCAACTAAAGTGTTCACGTTTTTTGTTTTCTTCTTTTTTCTTCAAACCTCAGCATCCAACCAGAATGTGTTCATGTTTTTAGAACATATATATATATATATTTTTTTTGGAGATAGAGTCTTGCTCTGTCGCCCAGGCTGGAGTGCCGTGGCGCCATCTTGGCTCGCTGCAACCTCTGCCTTCTGGGTTGAAGCAGTTCTCTGCCTTTGCTTCCCGAGTAGCTGGGATTACAGGCGCCCGCCACCACGCCCTGATAATTTTTTTGTATTTTTATTAGAGACGGGCTTTCACCATCTTGGCCAGGCATGTCTTGAACTCCTGATGTCGTGATCCACCCGCTTTAGCCTCCCAAAGTGCTGGGATTATAGGCGTGAGTCACCGTGCCTGCCCAAATTTAAAAAAAAAAAAAAGAAAGAAAGCAAAATCCTAATATTTGTTCAATTTGAATGAAATACATGAAAATTCCCTGATTTTCCTGGGTTTTTAAGTAATATATTTTAAGTTTAAAGATAGATCCATTTTCTAAAAGATGTGTGTCTAGCAGACATTTGTCATGGATATTTTAATTGGCATGTTATCTGCTACGTATTATTGCATCTCTTTGAAGGTTTAACTCATATGGGAAGTTACTGATTTAGATGCAAGTGAGTAAGTTGTAGTAACAACAAAATATACGTGTTTACCTTCTAAACTTCAGTTATCCTATTTACCCTCTATAATTTTACCATTTCCTTGTAAAACCTATATTAGGCACTTCGTATGTGTCTTTCAATTGCTTTCACTTCATAAATTTATTTTATGGAAAACTTTATATGATTCTCATAAATAGAAAAACTTTATCATTTGGCATAAAATGCACACCTATTTTTTACAAAATCTTTATCCAAGCGTCCCAATAGGAGATGCTACCACAGCGAATCTGTTTCCTCTGTCTGAAATGCCCCTTCCTCTCTTCTTCACCAGACAAACTTCCGCTCATCCTCCAAGACCCAAATATAAATGGCCCCTCCCCTTTCAACAGGGCCCGTGGTTATTGAACACTTAAATTGTAACTGGTCCAAATGGGGTTAAACTGTAAGTGTAAATTGCACAACAAATTACAAAGATTTATTTTTAAGAAAAAGATTATTTAAATGACTGTCAGTCGGGTGCCGTGGCTCACACCTATAATCCCAGCACTTTGGGAGGCCGAGGCAGGGGGATCACCTGAGGTCAGGAGTTGAAGACCAGCCTGGCCAACATGGCAAAAGCCCATCTCTACTAAAAATACAAAATTATGCAGGCATGGTGGTGCACACCTGTAATCCCAGCTACTCAGGAGGATGAGGCAGGAGAATTGCTTGAACCTGGGAGGCGGAGGGTGCAGTGAGCCCTGATCACGCCATTGCACTCCAGCCTGGGCAAAAAAAGGCGAAACTCCATCAGAAAAAAAGACTGTCACCTGTTTATTCTTATGTTCTTTTTAATGTAGTTAATAGAACATTTAAAATTGTTTATGCAGCTCATATTTGTGGCTTATGTTACATTTTGATTGAAATAGACTCTGCCTTAGATGCTCATGCCCAGGGCAAAGAGTTGACCAGGGCCTCCAAAACTGTGGGGTGGGGATATGCTGATATTGAATAGAAGAATATCGAATATTCTTTTTTTTTTTTTTTTTTTTTTTTTTTTTTTTTTTTGAGACGGAGTCTCGCTCTGTCGCCCAGGCTGGAGTGCAGTGGCCAGATCTCAGCTCACTGCAAGCTCCGCCTCCTGGGCTTACGCCATTCTCCTGCCTCAGCCTCCCGAGTAGCTGGGACTACAGGCGCCCGCCACGTCGCCCGGCTAGTTTTTTGTATTTTTTAGTAGAGACAGGGTTTCACTGTGTTAGCCAGGATGGTCTCGATCTCCTGACCTCATAATCCGCCCGTCTCGGCCTCCCAAAGTGCTGGGATTACAGGCTTGAGCCACCGCGCCTGGCCGAAGAATATCGAATATTCTATTTCTTCCAAAATAGAAGAAACTAGAAAACTCAAAATGACTCAGTGTTTAATTCGATGTTCACAAAATGTGGCATGTAAGTTCGTCAACTGCAATGCCACTCAGCTCGTGGGTAGTTAGATATAAATGATATTAGCATGGAGCAAAAGCAAGGCCAGATCAGGGTGGGAAAGTGAGGCACTTGGGCTGCAATATTTAGGGAATGCTTCATGTCAAGGTTATGCAGATGCTGTCTCTGCACTTGCAGGAAGCAGGGAGTGAGCGCCTCCTTTACTTTTGCACCTCCTTAACTTTCAGGTCATAAGGGCCTCCAAAATAAGAGGTCTGGTACCTAGAAACCTCCTCAGGCAGAATCGGCCCCAGACCGGCCCTTACCTGGCATACCCTCCCAGCCGTAACAGCCAACCAGCATCTCTCCTTCGCCAGCCGTGTGTCTCCCTTGCTGGTGGGAGGTGCTCAGTGTCAGAGGTTCTCACACTCTCTGGCTCCTCACTCCATTCCTGGTGCAGAACCACTCTCCAGTCAATGTTCGTAGAGGGTGGAAATGTCCCCCACAGAACCCTTGAACCTTTTTCCATGTTGCCCGGCACTCAGAAACGTTCTTTTCCAGGAAATACCGTCTGAAGGCTGAATCGGAAGCACGGCAGAACTGGCCCCAGAACTGGGGGTTTTTAACAACCCCTTTCGAGGAGGTAAACATTTGATGAGCCCCGAGGTTATAGAATCAATCATTTCAAAGAATGAATGATTACAAAGTCTATAATTTGCGAGAATAAAATTAAACAGCATGTTGTAGGCAAAGATCACTAACTCCGAAACCAGAAGCTTCCCGCCTTTCACAGATTCCTGGGCACTGACCACAGGCCAGGCATGTTCTAGGTGCTTCGGCAGAACCAGCTGGTCAAATCTGGACAAGAACCCCGGTGCAGAGACAGGTGCTATTTTATGCCCATTTACAAATTAGGAAATTGAGCTCCCAGACCTGCAAAGCCACACAACTGATAAGGACCACACTCAGGTGAGAAGCGGGTGGGTCTGATGCCACGGCCACCTGACCTCAGACTTCCCATCTGTAAAGTAGGATGAGAGTCCTCACCTGCCTAACTGAGCAACTGCGAGGTGCAGATACAAGAAGGCCATGGACACCTCGCCCAGCCTCGAAGCCAAGTGACATACGAGGGATTCTTGGGAAAATGCTGTTGGTATTCCCTAAAAATCACAAGTCCGGAAGTCTACAGGGACCAGCTAGGTGACAGAAACAGGAGACAAGGCCAAGCATAATTAATCAGAAAGTGGGGAGACTCAGGCAAAGAGGCCACTGGTCCTGTCCAAAGAGGCAGCCAGCATGAGCCCAGACAAGTGCAACCATATGGGAAGGCCAACTGCATATTCCCGTCACTCAAGAGAGTCCAGAAAGCCAGATGTTTACATGAAACCTTCTGAGTCTGGAAATGAAATGCTGCTGTGGGTTCCGGTGGGGTGGTGGCCACCAATCTGCAACCTCTCAAACTTCAGGACAGAACACAAGAGATGCAGAATTAATTAAAACACCGCATCCACGATTCACAGCAGTGTTAACCCCATTTGTAATTCATCCCACCCGACTAGCTTTGAAATTATGCTGTTCTTAATGAGGTTGTTTTTAATTCTTGGAAGGTATCACAATTTGAAATTTTATGCATAGAATGAGTTCTTTTTAATATAATATGCATAAAGAGTCTATATTAATATTCTTTATATGTAATTAAATTGGGTTTTCAAAAAACTTGACATTGCTTTAAAATTTAAAAGGAGGAGTGGGCCGGGCGCGGTGGCTCAAGCCTGTAATCCCAGCACTTTGGGAGGCCGAGACGGGCGGATCACGAGGTCAGGAGATCGAGACCATCCTGGCTAA